>NC_056749.1:147301405-147598905 GCF_019279795.1 Protopterus annectens | reverse complement strand
ATTACCCAAGGAGTTTGTTTTAGATGGTATTGATTCTTACCCAAGCTATCCAGTTGTAAACTTAGATTCTACCATTGCCTTGCAGATCACATAAGGATCTGTAATCATGGACATCTACAATGTTAAAATCTCTGCGGCCAGTTTGGTACATATGGGCATCCTGGAGGAATGTAGCAATTGTCTCAGTTTTACTAACAACCACTGTATTAAACAAACTAAGATGGCATGTGAGAGATGTAGTTACACAATGTCACTGAAGGCAAGGTTCTCACAATAAGCACTTATAATAACCAAACATGTTGTCAGGAACACATACTACATCCACCAGACATAGCATGAACCAAACACAAACCCACATGTGCTGAAGCTCCTAAATGTAATCTTCCTAAACTCCAAAGGCCTTACAGACATTCCACTTACAAAATGCATGCTCTGCAACATCAAAGCACATTAGCAAGACGGCACCCACCATGACGCATACAGCCCCATCTCATGGCGTCTCAATATCTAAGACACACAGCTGTGCCATTTCCCATATTGAGTAAGGAAATAGTCTCAGTCACCATTAAGGGACATCAAATCATCTATGTACCTGTATGACTGATGGAGATGTTGGACAATGTGTCCCAGACTGGTATGCGCCTAGCAATGAGCAACATTTGACCTTTTCCAAGAATGTTGCCACAATATGAACAGAAAATAATTGACTTGAATAATTGGCTTAGTCTTTGCTGTTATTTGAAAAGGACTGAGCATTGGAGGAAATGGATGACTTACCATGGAAGTGGAAGTGGTTGACTTACCATGGGAGTTTGCCAGACATGGTCTGCACCTCAACCCTTCAAGCTTTCTAATATTGGCTAAAACCTTGCTGATCCCTCCCCCCATAGTGCCTTTTATTTGACATTGCCAATCTGATAAATCTTCTGACATAGCAAAACCAGCCCAAGAAAATCTGAAAGTGTTACTTCTCAATAAAAGCTCCTCAAGCTGAAGAATGTAGGCATCTATGCAGTGACTGAGACATGGTGCAATGTCTCAGGGAGCACCCCAGCAGTGTAAAGCTAAAATGACTTCCATACATTTAGGCCACCTGCTGCACAGGAAGGGACAAACGGTGGAAATGTCTCAATTTACATCAAAAACACAGCTTAAGATTGCTCAAACAATATGATGTGCTTGTGCTTCTCTATGTCCAAATAACTTTAGGCAAAGCCACATACCACAAAACCCATAACAAGTACTTAAATTTACTGGAGACACACTCCATTCAATCCAACACCATATTCATAGGAGAGTTTAACATCAACAGTATAAACTGAGAGTCATATACAAACCTAAACATGCCAACCTAGAGATTCCTGGACTTTATAAACACAAACAACTTGAAACAGCTTTGCTGTATGCCCACTGACATCCTTGATGTAGCCCTCACAAACATGATAAAAATGTTGTACCAACCCCCCCACACACACACACACACCAATATGGTAATCCACACTGGTCAGGTTGGACCATAAAGCCATCTCCTTTTAAATAAAAATAAAACCTTGAACCCAAGCTAACCATGTACCATTTAGACAGACTTCCTATCAATCAAATCAAAATAAAAAAAAAAAAGTTAAATTTTTCTAGGATGTGACTTTAATGCAAGTCCCCCAACCCATTAGGACACCTCTGTCTATCCAAAATTGTTCAAAGAAATCCTACACAATCATATTGACTGCATAGAGACAGCTGTACCTAATTAGAGCAATAACAAGACACATTAAAAAAAAAAAACACCCTGACAGAAGCTCAGTATCAATGTGCTGTATAACAAAAGGAAACAAATCATGGCAATAATGAAGAAGCACCAAGCCCAGCAAGGTGAAAATGCTCTCAATCTATACAAGTAACACACATGGGTGATCAAGTCTAGCAAACACAGATTTGAGGTAAAAATAGACTCCCAGGCCAAGGACAATCGCAAGGCATACTACAGCTATGTGAGCACTCTCAAAAGCAATACATTACAGCTATGTGAGCACTCTCAAAAGCAATACATTACAGCTATGTGAGCACTCTCAAAAGCAATACACAACAATGTGCCAAACTAATAATGAATGGAGCCACCTATATTGAGCTGGAAGGTATAACAAAATTGCTGGCTGACAAATTTAGCTCCCAATTTTACTGACCCTCCCCCCAAACAACCTTCTGGAAATACACTCAACAATAACTCCCCCAGCTATTACTAAGGTCCAGGTCCTCAATGCAGTCTCCAAGACCAAGAACACTGTCAGTGGGCCCTGATGATATCCCAGGTGCTTCCATAACAGAATAGAACACAAACTCTCAGGACCACTAGAATCATTATTCAGCCTTGTCCTCCAGACAGCCAAGCAAATCAAGGACTGCAATTGTCATTCGTCTAAACAAGGAAGGGTCATCTATGGACCCAGGTAATTGCAGAAGCAGAAGTCTGACTAGTCTCATATGCAAAGCCATGGAAAGAATCATGGAAATGATAAACAATGCCAGAGACAACCTTCAGACACTGGATTCAATCCAGTTTGCTAGCTTCACGTTTAGGTTGGGCCCACACAACCTAGTTCCTTCTTCATGAAGGTCCCCAAAGGTGTGGATGTAAGAAAAACAATGCATACTGCCTACTATTACATGGCCAAAGCATCTGACACAATACCCCGATAGGAGACTGTAAACAAGCTAGATAGCCAGATGGCTCACAGATAGGACCCAAAATGTTAGGATAATGGAGTATTCTTCCACAAAAAGGTCAGCCACCAGTGGAAGACCTCAAGACTCAGTGCTGGGACTGCTCCTTTTTTGACCTACTTCTCTGAAGTCAAGGCAATATCAACATCAAGGGCCTCTTTCTGACCAAGTTGCTAACAAGTGTAAAACAGGTACAGTCATACAATCCCACAAATACAAAAACTGTCCAAATGCCTGACACATGCCAGAGCTATGCTCTAAAACTCAATATCAAGAAATACATAATTATATCCTTTGGGAAGATGCCTACTCCTGGAAACTACGACATTTATAATACACTCCTAAGAGACTCGAGTCTAGGTCTGAATTTAATCTTATTTGCAAGAAGGCTTAGAATTTCATTGAATCAAAGAAAATATATTTTTTTCAGTATGATGCTAACAAGTGAGTGATCACGAGTTATAGAAAACTAAAGAAAATATATCTATGCAATGAAAAAGGTCACCTCCATTTTGTACTCTCCAAGAATTATCTGCCCTCATTTTTCACATTTACAGAACGGTTTTGTCTTATTTATATCATCTGTGCTTTAGAATTTTCTAAAAGTTACACATTGCTGGTCATCAGTTCCGAGTTGTACTTTTAAAATATTGACTATGTACAACCAGAAATGGAGGAGATGAAAAGACCTATATGTCACCATTTCTAGAGGAAAATCATCAGTTTTATAGCACCGTTATTCTACATAAACTATTTTTCTTTGACAGTACATGACAAATTGAGAAATTTGTCATCATACATACATTTTAGAGATACTGCATCAAACAATCAAACTGGGCTTCTATGTTCTGACTGTTAAAATTATACGGAAAAATGATAATGGAAAATTAAATTAGGCAAATGCATACAGTGCCAATAAATGACTTTCTGGCTATTTCCATACCCATTTCAAATCTGTGTCAGCTCTGAAAGGCACAATCCTGGTGAGCACAAATTCCAAATATGTAAGAAATGTATTGTTTTAAGTTTTATTTTCACTAGTAGTGATGCCACTGACATTTTCAATTATCCTGTCAAATATATTTTTGCAGCCTACTGTAATGTGCAAGTAGCTGGAATTGAAAAGAAACAAAAAAAAAACAGTAAACATGAATTTTCAAATGCCTGATGTCTGTCTCTCTCTCTCTCTCTAAAGGAAGCAGGATGTGACATTTTGCACAGTTAAGAATAATTCTTTCATAAGTTATGTCAGTTTCTTACCCTGAGTAGCACTAATATTTGAAGCCGATAATATTTTTTTCCATTTTTCTTCTAAGGGTATGCATTTTTATGTACCTTATGATAAGAGTATGGAATTAGATGTCAGCAAATGTCAAACCAAAGTAACATAGCCATAAGATAATAGCACTGGCTGTTTTAAAGGTCATTTGCCACTATGCTAACGAACATTTCAGCATACATTGAATGCTTCAAAAGCACAACACGAAGGAGAATGACAACTCTTTGTGAATGACTGAAAACTTAGTAACATATACTGGAAATGTAACATATACTGGAAATGTAACAATTTATCCTAACAGACAAATGACAAATACAGATGCTTACACTGTAGATGTTTTAAGTCATTCTTGAGGGTGCTATCACTCACTCTCCAACACATTCAAAGCAAGTGACAGAATGGTAGCATACATACATAACACCTACTAGCCACAATACAAAGTATAACACACCTCAGCTACAGAGCTCAGGCATACACAATTAACAGAAAACAGTCACAGCATAATGTAGAACACAATTTAGCTACAGAGCTCAGGCACACATAGTTAACAGCCAACAGTGACAAAACAATGTATCACACAATTCAGCTGAAGAGCTTAGGCATACACAGTCAACAGCCAAAAGTGACAAAACTGGACTACATGAAAAAAAGAGACATGGAGGAGCTCTTGGGTTATGTAGCCCAGGCAGGTATGACCCTAGCCCTGAGCAGCATCCTTCCATCACCCAGAATGACACCACAGTACAAGCAGAATTGGCTAAGTTTCTGGTGTCATTCTAACGGGATCCAGTATCTGTCTGTCTGGGATGACATGACTGATGGACCTCGATGCTTTGCCAGAGATGACATGCATGTGTCACCCCGGGGCTTCCGGATACTGCACTCTTGCCACCCCTATAATGCCTTTTTTAGGTGGTATTCCAAAGAACAAGTTACCACCATAAAAGCTACAAACAAATGCAATCGTTGGGTCATGCTGCTCAAAACTAGAAGTCTAAATCTCAAAATGCACTTACTCAAAGCACTCAAAGTGGAGAACATCAACATTTGTGCCGTAACAGAGACCTAGTTCAAGGCAGCAGAAAGCATCCCTGCACTACCAGGCTACAAGTCATTCTATACCTTTTGGCCCCAGAACTTGGACCGAAGCTCCAAAGGTGGTGAAGTTTCCATATTCATAAAGGATACACACACTGTCAGACTGGTAGCCCAACATAATGCATCTGAGATACTTCAGGTGGAGCTAACATTGGGTAAGACAGTGATTCAGGTCACAGCCTGCTATAGGTCCCCAACCATGTCCCAAGACTCACACTCCACATTCCTAAGCACCCTGGAGAATATTAGGGTCCAACCTAACACTCTCATACTGGGCGACTAACTGCCCCTCCATTAACTGGGAAAACTACTCATGTACTAATACACTTGCCCAATGTTTCCAGGAATTCATTAATTCTAATGCCCTGGACCAGCACTTTCTTACCCCCGCTAGAGGTAACAACATCCTTTACCAGGTCATTAATAACGTGGGTGACTATTACTCTACATCAATAGTCAACTCCTCCCTGGTGAGATCTGACCACAAAGTAATCACCTTGGAAATCCACATCCCCCACACAAAGGTAACCACCATGAAAAACATCTCCAAAGCTAATTTTGGGCTCCTAAAAACAGAGGTAGTTAACTTCACAGCACCAATGCAAATGGAGAATAGTTGCATGACCGCTGAATCATACAGCAATGCACTGTACAAACACGTACACAAATGCATGGATCTTGCCATACCCAATAGAATCAAGACACTCTCCTCCAAAAAAAAAGGAAGCCAATCTGGTGGTCCCCTGACATAAACTCTACAACAGAAGTAGGAAAAGGATGGGGAATAAGGTGAAGTCCCAAGACTGGAAAAACTCCCTTATCAGCCTCAACAAAAAGTTGAGATCCTTCATCAAATCCTCTAAAGCTATGAAAACTGAACTGCAGCAGATAGTAAAGACAACCACAAGGCCTTCTATAGTTATGTAAAGAATATCCAATGCAATACACAGATTTGCTCTGAGCTACTACACAATGGTACCTCCTATACTGAGCCAGTAGATATTGCCAATATGCCTCCCAGCAGATTCAGTGCCAACTTTACCCCTGTCTTCCCCCGAATGGAACAGTCCCAATACGAGTAGATTGCCAGGCACCCAGTATTACTGCTGCACAGATTAAAACAGTGCTGTCCAAGGCCAATAATACAGCTTCTATGGGACCTGACAACATCCCTGGTTGTGTTCTACATGAACTACAGAGTGAACTGGCACCTCACCTGTGTGCCCTGTTTAAGTCACAGCCTCACCTGAAGCTTTGTCCCTACCAAATGGCTCACTGCTACAGTCATCCCTCTCCACAAAAGAGGAGCAACTACAGACCCTGGAAACTATCACCCCATTAGCCTGATGAGTCTGATATGCAAAGCTATGGAATGCATCATCATGGACCTAATAAACAAGGATATAGGGAATCTCTAAACTCTGGATTCCACACAGTTTGGTTTTATGAAGGGTAGATCATGCCTGCTCAACTTGGTCAACTTCTTTGAGTCAGTCACCAGAGCTGTGGATGAAGGCAAGGTGGTTCATACAGACTGCCTTGATATGGCCAAGGCCTTTGATGCTATTCCCCACTCAGGAATCATAGAAAAACTCAATAAGCTAGGCATCAACCCCTATATCACTAGATAGGCTGCAAACTGGCTCATAGGTAAAACCCACAGTGTGAAAGTAACTTACTCCACTTGTGACTGGTCGCAGTCTGACTTGGAGTCCCACAGGGTTCGGTCCTGGGTCCTCTCCTGTTTGGTATCTACTTCTCAGAAGTCCAGGCCAACACGAAGGGACTCTGGATGACAAAGTTCAGATGATTGCAAGTTGTGAGCTATTATTAACTCCCCAAGTGATGTTGACATCCCACAGAAAGGCCTCATTTATACTAATTACTGGTGTCAGAACCATGGCCTTAAGCTCAATGCTAAAAAATGTGTCATCATCCCCTTTGGAAAAAACCCGGCTCCCATGAATTACCACATTGATGGTAGTCCACTGAACACAGAAGGCATTATAAGAGATGTAAAAATACAAGTTAACAGCAACCTCTATTTTGACCAGCACATTGCCACTGTGGTCAGAAAGTCCTTCTATGTGGCACATCTCATTACTAAGGGTTTTGCATCCAGAAAGAAAGAGGTCACTGTCTCCCACTACTCTTCCCTCCTTAGGCCAATCATAGAGTACAATGCCCCATTTGGCATGTGCCTCACTAAACACCTGCAACAACTACAAAGAGGATCCTAGGTCTTAAACATTTGTCCTATATGGACAGAATCAAAAAACTCATATGGTAAAACAAGTCCTGCTGACTGTAAAGTTGTGCTCAACTACAAACCAAGTAGTATGAAATAAAATGTAGAACACAGCACCACAGCAAACCAATAAAAGCAGATGGCAAAGAGCAGTGTAAAAATCCAAATAGACTCTTATTCGAGCACAGGTGAGCCCTTTCGCGATAACATTGCTTCTTCATACCATACAAGAAATCAGCAGCATCTCAAATATTTAAAATGCAATCAATTAAATATCTATCAATAAAAAACATTCAAGTACAATAGCCATAAAAATGTTTAAAGGCACAGCTTTCTTTTAAGACAGAAACCATAAAAGGCTATTGCCATAAAAACACACATAGCAGTATACTTATTTAAGAAGCTTTCTTTCAGAACTGGCTTAAGAGGTACTGATTCATTCAAACCTGCACCTCTATGTGCTGATAATGTAAGAATCCATCTTAATTCTTTCCCCTCTGTGACACTAGTTAGATCACCCAGCCTAAAACTTTCATAAATGACCTCTACTGCCATACACTTGAACCAATGGTCAGTGCCTCTCTAGTATACGTTTAGCTAAGGCACTATAACTATGGCCCTTAATGGCACAATAATAATGGTCTCTAATTCGTTCCTTAAGTCGCCTTTTAGTTTTCCCTATATAAATTTTGAAGCAGTCACACTAAGTTTTTAGTGTCACAATTAGCTTTAACTTTAAAAACACATTGTCTGGTTGTATAAATGTATTGGATACATAAATGTATTTACAAAAAGTACATTTACCACAGATAGATGTACCAAAGCTAGTTGTTCTAATACTAGGCTGCTGTAGTTTACTTGTGTTAGGGAAACAAAGCTGTCTTTTCAATGATTTTTTATTTTTATAAACAAAATTTGGGCTGCACTAAAACTCACATAGAATAGGGTCAGACGATAATATGCCAATTTTTTGTAATAATATTTTTTATATCTATGATGTCAGTACTAAAAGTCTTACAATAAGCTACATTGCTACAACTATTATTATGGGCAGTCTTTAGGTTTTCTTTACGTGAAAAAAAATGGGAGTCCACTACCTTGTCTGATTAACTTGACCCTTTCACATGATTTACTAACTTCAAAAGGTTTATAACCACATTCTATAAATTCCATACTAGTGGAACACATAGTTGTTTCAAATTCTTGTCCCTGGTCACGGAGCCTAGAAACTCTTTAAAATTGACCTGTTACCACATTTTCAAAAATATATGGTGGATGCATACTATTACGTTCAGGATAACTATGTGTATAACATGGTTTTAGTATGCAGCTTTCCATCTATGCCCCTATACAGTGTAACATCAAGGAAATCTATATAAATGCAAGAATGTTTCATAGTAAACTTAAGGAAGGGTGTACTTGAATTTATCGCACTTAGAAAATTATTTAAACTATCAAAAATTCTCCTTTCTAAAAAATATGCAAGTCATCAACAAAACACAGATAGAAATTTACATGCATATTAAATTGTTCAACATTTAAGAGGTTTACACTTTCTCAGTATGCCATGACCATATTGCCATAGCTACTGGCACAGGATGTGCCCATAGCTATGCCAGAGGTCTGCAAGTAATATTGCTTCTCAAATATAAAAACATTATATTCTAGTACCAACTCTATAAGGTGGCAAATAAACTATTTTTTCATCAGTGAAAGAGCCTTCTTCTTTGAGAAAATATTTACATAGGAAAGACCTATTTGGTTAGGTATAACTGTAAACAGAGACATAACATCTAAAGTTACTATAATCTCTGTACCAATTTCAGCATAACTCTCAAGAAAAGAGTAAAAATCACTTAAGAAATGTTCTGTATCATGCAAAACAATGGCATACTTGTCTAAAATGGGTCTTAAATGTCTTTCTATGTATAACGACACCGGTTCGGTTAGCCATCCACCTCAGCTACTATGGGTCTAAAAGCTGGAGTTAAAAGATTTATGTATTTTCGGCAAACCATTGTAGGTACAACAGGATGTTCTACTATAAGATACTGGAACTGTTCTTTAGAAATAACTTTCTTCAAAGTCGCTAACAAGAGACTTAGTTAACTTTTCAATTAACTTTTGTACAGAATGAAGTTCTATCCTGGTATATGTATTGTCATCACTAGGCATGGTGTTCATAGTAGTAACACAATTCGCTTTATCTAACACAAAGGAATTGCCTTTATCGGCTGGTCGTACTACAATGTCATTATATCGCTGTAAATTTTCAAGCACTTGCCTCTCATTTTTTTTTAAGTTATAAAACTTATTTCGTTCATACTCACTATTGGTTTCAAAAAATGATTTTAAATCTGTTCACATACATTTGAAAAAACTTCCAGAGTGGAAGACAATGTTGGACAGAAAGCACTTGGCTTTTTATAGTTATATGCACTTTCATGTGACACAGAGAAACCAAACTGCTCTTAAGAGCTATTTGTCATACTAACAATTTCAGCTCTATATTAGTGTCAGCTAAATCAGCCCTTTGAGAAGAAATAAAAGACAAACCTTTAAGTAAAGAAAGTTTAGCTTCTTTTAACTGTCTCTGCGATAAGTTCCATACTTGTTTGTTATACTCCACATTTTCTTGAGAGTTTGTGGTTCTCGATCCTGAAAGGAGTTCTTCTCTTTAATTTCTTTCCTTCAATGTTCACATTTTTGTAATCCTTGGATTGGAATTTGCAGGGTAAAGGGAGACCCAAAAAAAAACAGACACCAGAAATATTCAGTGTTTTAGGCCATACTACCTGTTCTGGAGAAAGAGCAGTTCTTCTAAGTTGCTGCTCATTTGGGGGAGGTCCCACCAAAGGTGTGCTGTATGTAGAGATACTAGCATTAGGTGAAGAAACAGCACATTCCTGCACCACTGCTGAAGCATTAACAGAACCAGTATTTTGAGTAATACAGGAAACTTCCTCTGAGTTTGTAACCTTCTAGGTTGTACTGGCTCTTTACACTGCTCTCTCAGCCAAGCAAACACATTTTGTTGTTGGAACTCAACAATGTCTCTCTAAAGATTTTTTCTTTTTTTTTTGAGCTAATGGCTTAGTATCATACAGGTGGAATTGTCCAATTAACTCACTCATGCGAAGATCAACTTGTGCATCAATATTAAGGCTATACAGTTCTTTTTGTAATTTGTTGATATCTTCACAAATTTGTTGCTCTATAGGCACAAAAAAGTCAATGAGCAACTTAATATAAGAAAAAACTTGAATCTAAATAAACTGGTTGCCATTTTGCTAAAAGTTCTGGGTAAGTTGTTCCATATGAGGGCATACTTAACACCCTCAGCCATCTAGGAACAACTTTCAGCACACAGCAGGCTTCAAAATGCAATCTCTAACATTGATGTCTCTAACTTTTATAGCTGATTTTCCAAGTATTTAAACAAGTCTTTCAAACGTGCACTTTCATTATGCCCAGTTATTAAACTGTGTGCAGAAACATCCATATTCTCAGTTAGCAAAGGATTACCTTGTATATTTAAGAAACTTTGTAGTCGCCTCCTTTGACTAGAGTTGCCAATAGAATCAGCCTGTGGCACGGCTTCTGCATTTCCAGTGATACTTTCAGCCATGTCAGTCAGCAACAACACAAGACAGCGAAGAAATATGGTAAAATAAGTCCTGCTGACTGTAAAGCTGTGCTCAACCACAAACCAAGTAGTATAAAATAAAATGTAGAACACAGCACCACAGCAAACCAATAAAAAGCAGATGGCAAAGACCAGTGTAAAAATCCAAATAGACTTTTATTCGAACACAGGTGAGTGCTTTTGTGATAAAATCGCTTCTTCAGACCATACAAAAAATCAGGTTAGAATGAATCAGTACTTTTTAAGCCAGTTTTGAAAGAAAGAAAGCTTCATAAATAAATATTCTGCTGTGTGTGTTTTTATGGCAATAGCCTTTTATGGTTTCTGTCTTAAAAGAAAGCTGTGCCTTTAAAAATTTTTATGGCTATTGTACTTGAATTTTTTTTATTGGTAGATATTTAACTGATTGCATTTTAAATATTTGAGATGCTGCTGATTTTTTGTATGGTCTGAAGAAGCGCTTTTATCACAAAAGTGCTTACCTGGGTTCGAATAAAAGTCTATTTGGATTTTTACACTGCCCTTTGCCCTCTGCTTTTTATTGGTTTGCTGTGGTGCTGTGTTCTACATTTTTATTCATATTATCTGCTCATATTGTCTACTCAGATGCAATCTCTGTTTGACTTACAAAGCAATGTCTGACACAGCTCTGTTAGAAATGCTACATCTAATGAAATCCCAATTCCCTCTGCACCACACGCTCCAGAGACCTCAACATCATTACCACAATCAACAGAACATGCTGGAGGGACAGGTTCATAACCCAGAGAATACCCATGCTATGGAATAGACTTCCCATACATGTCAGGCAAAGCATCTCACTGGCCCTCTTCAAGAGAAATCTTGAAGAGTGGATGAGAAATAGAAAATTCACCCAAGGGATCACTCCAGTGGCTTTACTCGACAGAGGCACTGGGAACTAAGGTCAGGTGGCACGATGCCTGGGTAATCCTATGGGCTAGCCTTGTAAAGGCTCCAGGGCCATTAGCCTAGTACACACCTATGAACAATTTATCACACAATTCAACTGTAGACATTAGGCATACACAGTTAGCAGCCACCAACAATGACACAAAGTATAACACAACTCAGCTGCAAAGCTCAGGCATACACAATTAACATTTACCAAGCATAGCATAAAGTGTAACCCCAGCCAGTTGCACAGGGAAGATGTTAAGTGACAAAAACATATTAAAAGAGCATGCAGAAAGCAGGCAACAGTTGGTAAAGAACAAGTGCTGGCATCGTGCATGAATGCATGCATCTTCATGAGACTAAAGTGCAGGTAAAGAGCAGTAAAATCATGTACTCATCACTGTAAGATACTATAATATGTTCACAGTCTGCAGCCACTCCGTTGGCCTGTTGCATTAGGACATGGAGGTCCTCCCCAACAGGGATGGTGTGTGGCCGTGGGTATGTTCTAGACGGAGTCTGCTTATGAGATGTACTACCAATGAAGGCTAAGTTTCATGAACATCCATAAAGACAGATGCCAAAATGTTTTATTCATCCAGACACAGATGACGGTTGTGTACCCCACAACACACAAATGGCCATATCTGATGCAGTGAGTTTATCCACTGCCATATCCGCTTCACTGATGCTCATCATAAACAAAGGGACACCCCCCTCCCCAATGGGAACAATAAGCACTGAGGTATGTATAGTGTAGGGCAGTCATCTTGGTTGCCAGTTTTCTAGGATACTTTTGAAATGATGGTGATTCAACACTACACTAGCATAGTGGGTGGGATGCATGTGTGTAGGAATAGAACAGCTGAACTCTATCAATTACAGATATGATTTTCCTCTATAATAGTGACAGACATGTAGGCAGGTACGTGTTGTTCTCATATTATTGCATACCTTATTTCCATTACAATTGACAATAAAAAATGCAGGAACACATATTAACATCGCTTGCCTTTTTCTGAAGAGAATAATAAGCAATCATTCTGAACCAACTAAAAACAGTAATTTGTTAAAATCAAATGAATTATTTACCAAAACTTCATAGTCTTAAAGAACAGTATATATAAAAGGGGCTTTGCAATACATATATATAAAAGAATACATAGAAAATGTGTAATCGTGAAGAAAATTAAACAGCACCATGGCCAACTTGATACATAATAATAATCATAATTTATAACTTGTAGAAATTTCAATTTACTTTAGTTCTGATGAAGTTCATGACTTGAATGAAAGCACTCAGCTTATGATTAAACATGTGGATATTTATCTTGTGGTCTGGTGCCGTGGTGTGTATTGGTGGTGGTTTAGAAGGCAGTGGTGTTGTTTTATGATGGACAGTCTACCCATTCTGTTATCCTGCACAAACTATACTATTCACAGCTTGTACGAGAGCTCACCAGAGAATGCCTACAAGGGATATGAAACAGAGCAAGATGATGGTTTCTTATCTTCATGGTCATTTTACATAGTGTCTACTTGTCTCCCGTGATAGTGTCCTCAAAAAAATATGATACCTGGTATGGCCAGGCTAAGAAGATGTCCTCAGTTATTGCCATATCATATCAATGGAGAAACCAAGCACACATCTTTATGATGAGCTGTGGCTATATATCTTTGATGACACACATCTTTATGATGAGCTGTGGCTATATATCTTTGATGACACACATCTTTATGATGAGCTGTGGCTATATATCTTTGATGACACACATCTTTATGATGAGCTGTGGCTATATATCTTTGATGACACACATCTTTATGATGAGCTGTGGCTATATATCCTTGATGACACACATCTTTATGATGAGCTGTGGCTATATATCCTTGATGACACACATCTTTATGATGAGCTGTGGCTATATATCTTTGATGACACACATCTTTATGATGAGCTGTGGCTATATATCTTTGATGACACACATCTTTATGATGAGCTGTGGCTATATATCCTTGATGACACACATCTTTATGATGAGCTGTGGCTATATATCCTTGATGACACACATCTTTATGATGAGCTGTGGCTATATATCCTTGATGACACACATCTTTATGATGAGCTGTGGCTATATATCCTTGATGACACACATCTTTATGATGAGCTGTGGCTATATATCTTTGATGACACACATCTTTATGATGAGCTGTGGCTATATATCTTTGATGACACACATCTTTATGATGAGCTGTGGCTATATATCTTTGATGACACACATCTTTATGATGAGCTGTGGCTATATATCTTTGATGACACACATCTTTATGATGAGCTGTGGCTATATATCTTTGATGACACACATCTTTATGATGAGCTGTGGCTATATATCCTTGATGACACACATCTTTATGATGAGCTGTGGCTATATATCTTTGATGACACACATCTTTATGATGAGCTGTGGCTATATATCTTTGATGACACACATCTTTATGATGAGCTGTGGCTATATATCTTTGATGACACACATCTTTATGATGAGCTGTGGCTATATATCCTTGATGACACACATCTTTATGATGAGCTGTGGCTATATATCTTTGATGACACACATCTTTATGATGAGCTGTGGCTATATATCTTTGATGACACACATCTTTATGATGAGCTGTGGCTATATATCTTTGATGACACACATCTTTATGATGAGCTGTGGCTATATATCTTTGATGACACACATCTTTATGATGAGCTGTGGCTATATATCTTTGATGACACACATCTTTATGATGAGCTGTGGCTATATATCCTTGATGACACACATCTTTATGATGAGCTGTGGCTATATATCTTTGATGACACACATCTTTATGATGAGCTGTGGCTATATATCTTTGATGACACACATCTTTATGATGAGCTGTGGCTATATATCTTGATGACACACATCTTTATGATGAGCTGTGGCTATATATCTTTGATGACACACATCTTTATGATGAGCTGTGGCTATATATCTTTGATGACACACATCTTTATGATGAGCTGTGGCTATATATCTTTGATGACACACATCTTTATGATGAGCTGTGGCTATATATCTTTGATGACACACATCTTTATGATGAGCTGTGGCTATATATCTTTGATGACACACATCTTTATGATGAGCTGTGGCTATATATCTTTGATGACACACATCTTTATGATGAGCTGTGGCTATATATCTTTGATGACACACATCTTTATGATGAGCTGTGGCTATATATCTTTGATGACACACATCTTTATGATGAGCTGTGGCTATATATCTTTGATGACACACATCTTTATGATGAGCTGTGGCTATATATCCTTGATGACACACATCTTTATGATGAGCTGTGGCTATATATCTTTGATGACACACATCTTTATGATGAGCTGTGGCTATATATCTTTGATGACACACATCTTTATGATGAGCTGTGGCTATATATCTTTGATGACACACATCTTTATGATGAGCTGTGGCTATATATCTTTGATGACACACATCTTTATGATGAGCTGTGGCTATATATCCTTGATGACACACATCTTTATGATGAGCTGTGGCTATATATCTTTGATGACACACATCTTTATGATGAGCTGTGGCTATATATCTTTGATGACACACATCTTTATGATGAGCTGTGGCTATATATCTTTGATGACACACATCTTTATGATGAGCTGTGGCTATATATCCTTGATGACACACATCTTTATGATGAGCTGTGGCTATATATCTTTGATGACACACATCTTTATGATGAGCTGTGGCTATATATCTTTGATGACACACATCTTTATGATGAGCTGTGGCTATATATCTTTGATGACACACATCTTTATGATGAGCTGTGGCTATATATCTTTGATGACACACATCTTTATGATGAGCTGTGGCTATATATTGATGACACACATCTTTATGATGAGCTGTGGCTATATATCCTTGATGACACACATCTTTATGATGAGCTGTGGCTATATATCTTTGATGACACACATCTTTATGATGAGCTGTGGCTATATATCTTTGATGACACACATCTTTATGATGAGCTGTGGCTATATATCTTTGATGACACACATCTTTATGATGAGCTGTGGCTATATATCTTTGATGACACACATCTTTATGATGAGCTGTGGCTATATATCCTTGATGACACACATCTTTATGATGAGCTGTGGCTATATATCTTTGATGACACACATCTTTATGATGAGCTGTGGCTATATATCCTTGATGACACACATCTTTATGATGAGCTGTGGCTATATATCTTTGATGACACACATCTTTATGATGAGCTGTGGCTATATATCCTTGATGACACACATCTTTATGATGAGCTGTGGCTATATATCTTTGATGACACACATCTTTATGATGAGCTGTGGCTATATATCTTTGATGACACACATCTTTATGATGAGCTGTGGCTTTGATGACACACATCTTTATGATGAGCTGTGGCTATATATCTTTGATGACACACATCTTTATGATGAGCTGTGGCTATATATCCTTGATGACACACATCTTTATGATGAGCTGTGGCTATATATCCTTGATGACACACATCTTTATGATGAGCTGTGGCTATATATCTTTGATGACACACATCTTTATGATGAGCTGTGGCTATATATCCTTGATGACACACATCTTTATGATGAGCTGTGGCTATATATCTTTGATGACACACATCTTTATGATGAGCTGTGGCTATATATCCTTGATGACACACATCTTTATGATGAGCTGTGGCTATATATCTTTGATGACACACATCTTTATGATGAGCTGTGGCTATATATCTTTGATGACACACATCTTTATGATGAGCTGTGGCTATATATCTTTGATGACACACATCTTTATGATGAGCTGTGGCTATATATCTTTGATGACACACATCTTTATGATGAGCTGTGGCTATATATCTTTGATGACACACATCTTTATGATGAGCTGTGGCTATATATCCTTGATGACACACATCTTTATGATGAGCTGTGGCTATATATCCTTGATGACACACATCTTTATGATGAGCTGTGGCTATATATCTTTGATGACACACATCTTTATGATGAGCTGTGGCTATATATCCTTGATGACACACATCTTTATGATGAGCTGTGGCTATATATCTTTGATGACACACATCTTTATGATGAGCTGTGGCTATATATCTTTGATGACACACATCTTTATGATGAGCTGTGGCTATATATCCTTGATGACACACATCTTTATGATGAGCTGTGGCTATATATCTTTGATGACACACATCTTTATGATGAGCTGTGGCTATATATCTTTGATGACACACATCTTTATGATGAGCTGTGGCTATATATCTTTGATGACACACATCTTTATGATGAGCTGTGGCTATATATCCTTGATGACACACATCTTTATGATGAGCTGTGGCTATATATCCTTGATGACACACATCTTTATGATGAGCTGTGGCTATATATCTTTGATGACACACATCTTTATGATGAGCTGTGGCTATATATCTTTGATGACACACATCTTTATGATGAGCTGTGGCTATATATCCTTGATGACACACATCTTTATGATGAGCTGTGGCTATATATCCTTGATGACACACATCTTTATGATGAGCTGTGGCTATATATCTTTGATGACACACATCTTTATGATGAGCTGTGGCTATATATCTTTGATGACACACATCTTTATGATGAGCTGTGGCGTTGATGACACACATCTTTATGATGAGCTGTGGCTATATATCCTTGATGACACACATCTTTATGATGAGCTGTGGCTATATATCCTTGATGACACACATCTTTATGATGAGCTGTGGCTATATATCCTTGATGACACACATCTTTATGATGAGCTGTGGCTATATATCCTTGATGACACACATCTTTATGATGAGCTGTGGCTATATATCTTTGATGACACACATCTTTATGATGAGCTGTGGCTATATATCCTTGATGACACACATCTTTATGATGAGCTGTGGCTATATATCTTTGATGACACACATCTTTATGATGAGCTGTGGCTATATATCTTTGATGACACACATCTTTATGATGAGCTGTGGCTATATATCTTTGATGACACACATCTTTATGATGAGCTGTGGCTATATATCCTTGATGACACACATCTTTATGATGAGCTGTGGCTATATATCTTTGATGACACACATCTTTATGATGAGCTGTGGCTATATATCCTTGATGACACACATCTTTATGATGAGCTGTGGCTATATATCCTTGATGACACACATCTTTATGATGAGCTGTGGCTATATATCCTTGATGACACACATCTTTATGATGAGCTGTGGCTATATATCTTTGATGACACACATCTTTATGATGAGCTGTGGCTATATATCTTTGATGACACACATCTTTATGATGAGCTGTGGCTATATATCCTTGATGACACACATCTTTATGATGAGCTGTGGCTATATATCCTTGATGACACACATCTTTATGATGAGCTGTGGCTATATATCTTTGATGACACACATCTTTATGATGAGCTGTGGCTATATATCCTTGATGACACACATCTTTATGATGAGCTGTGGCTATATATCTTTGATGACACACATCTTTATGATGAGCTGTGGCTATATATCCTTGATGACACACATCTTTATGATGAGCTGTGGCTATATATCCTTGATGACACACATCTTTATGATGAGCTGTGGCTATATATCCTTGATGACACACATCTTTATGATGAGCTGTGGCTATATATCTTTGATGACACACATCTTTATGATGAGCTGTGGCTATATATCCTTGATGACACACATCTTTATGATGAGCTGTGGCTATATATCCTTGATGACACACATCTTTATGATGAGCTGTGGCTATATATCCTTGATGACACACATCTTTATGATGAGCTGTGGCTATATATCTTTGATGACACACATCTTTATGATGAGCTGTGGCTATATATCCTTGATGACACACATCTTTATGATGAGCTGTGGCTATATATCTTTGATGACACACATCTTTATGATGAGCTGTGGCTATATATCCTTGATGACACACATCTTTATGATGAGCTGTGGCTATATATCTTTGATGACACACATCTTTATGATGAGCTGTGGCTATATATCTTTGATGACACACATCTTTATGATGAGCTGTGGCTATATATCTTTGATGACACACATCTTTATGATGAGCTGTGGCTATATATCCTTGATGACACACATCTTTATGATGAGCTGTGGCTATATATCTTTGATGACACACATCTTTATGATGAGCTGTGGCTATATATCCTTGATGACACACATCTTTATGATGAGCTGTGGCTATATATCTTTGATGACACACATCTTTATGATGAGCTGTGGCTATATATCTTTGATGACACACATCTTTATGATGAGCTGTGGCTATATATCTTTGATGACACACATCTTTATGATGAGCTGTGGCTATATATCTTTGATGACACACATCTTTATGATGAGCTGTGGCTATATATCTTTGATGACACACATCTTTATGATGAGCTGTGGCTATATATCCTTGATGACACACATCTTTATGATGAGCTGTGGCTATATATCTTTGATGACACACATCTTTATGATGAGCTGTGGCTATATATCCTTGATGACACACATCTTTATGATGAGCTGTGGCTATATATCTTTGATGACACACATCTTTATGATGAGCTGTGGCTATATATCCTTGATGACACACATCTTTATGATGAGCTGTGGCTATATATCCTTGATGACACACATCTTTATGATGAGCTGTGGCTATATATCTTTGATGACACACATCTTTATGATGAGCTGTGGCTATATATCTTTGATGACACACATCTTTATGATGAGCTGTGGCTATATATCCTTGATGACACACATCTTTATGATGAGCTGTGGCTATATATCCTTGATGACACACATCTTTATGATGAGCTGTGGCTATATATCCTTGATGACACACATCTTTATGATGAGCTGTGGCTATATATCCTTGATGACACACATCTTTATGATGAGCTGTGGCTATATATCTTTGATGACACACATCTTTATGATGAGCTGTGGCTATATATCTTTGATGACACACATCTTTATGATGAGCTGTGGCTATATATCCTTGATGACACACATCTTTATGATGAGCTGTGGCTATATATCTTTGATGACACACATCTTTATGATGAGCTGTGGCTATATATCCTTGATGACACACATCTTTATGATGAGCTGTGGCTATATATCTTTGATGACACACATCTTTATGATGAGCTGTGGCTATATATCTTTGATGACACACATCTTTATGATGAGCTGTGGCTATATATCTTTGATGACACACATCTTTATGATGAGCTGTGGCTATATATCTTTGATGACACACATCTTTATGATGAGCTGTGGCTATATATCTTTGATGACACACATCTTTATGATGAGCTGTGGCTATATATCCTTGATGACACACATCTTTATGATGAGCTGTGGCTATATATCTTTGATGACACACATCTTTATGATGAGCTGTGGCTATATATCCTTGATGACACACATCTTTATGATGAGCTGTGGCTATATATCTTTGATGACACACATCTTTATGATGAGCTGTGGCTATATATCCTTGATGACACACATCTTTATGATGAGCTGTGGCTATATATCTTTGATGACACACATCTTTATGATGAGCTGTGGCTATATATCTTTGATGACACACATCTTTATGATGAGCTGTGGCTATATATCTTTGATGACACACATCTTTATGATGAGCTGTGGCTATATATCTTTGATGACACACATCTTTATGATGAGCTGTGGCTATATATCTTTGATGACACACATCTTTATGATGAGCTGTGGCTATATATCCTTGATGACACACATCTTTATGATGAGCTGTGGCTATATATCCTTGATGACACACATCTTTATGATGAGCTGTGGCTATATATCCTTGATGACACACATCTTTATGATGAGCTGTGGCTATATATCTTTGATGACACACATCTTTATGATGAGCTGTGGCTATATATCTTTGATGACACACATCTTTATGATGAGCTGTGGCTATATATCTTTGATGACACACATCTTTATGATGAGCTGTGGCTATATATCTTTGATGACACACATCTTTATGATGAGCTGTGGCTATATATCTTTGATGACACACATCTTTATGATGAGCTGTGGCTATATATCTTTGATGACACACATCTTTATGATGAGCTGTGGCTATATATCCTTGATGACACACATCTTTATGATGAGCTGTGGCTATATATCTTTGATGACACACATCTTTATGATGAGCTGTGGCTATATATCCTTGATGACACACATCTTTATGATGAGCTGTGGCTATATATCCTTGATGACACACATCTTTATGATGAGCTGTGGCTATATATCCTTGATGACACACATCTTTATGATGAGCTGTGGCTATATATCCTTGATGACACACATCTTTATGATGAGCTGTGGCTATATATCTTTGATGACACACATCTTTATGATGAGCTGTGGCTATATATCCTTGATGACACACATCTTTATGATGAGCTGTGGCTATATATCCTTGATGACACACATCTTTATGATGAGCTGTGGCTATATATCCTTGATGACACACATCTTTATGATGAGCTGTGGCTATATATCCTTGATGACACACATCTTTATGATGAGCTGTGGCTATATATCCTTGATGACACACATCTTTATGATGAGCTGTGGCTATATATCCTTGATGACACACATCTTTATGATGAGCTGTGGCTATATATCCTTGATGACACACATCTTTATGATGAGCTGTGGCTATATATCCTTGATGACACACATCTTTATGATGAGCTGTGGCTATATATCCTTGATGACACACATCTTTATGATGAGCTGTGGCTATATATCCTTGATGACACACATCTTTATGATGAGCTGTGGCTATATATCCTTGATGACACACATCTTTATGATGAGCTGTGGCTATATATCCTTGATGACACACATCTTTATGATGAGCTGTGGCTATATTCTTGATGACACACATCTTTATGATGAGCTGTGGCTATATATCCTTGATGACACACATCTTTATGATGAGCTGTGGCTATATATCCTTGATGACACACATCTTTATGATGAGCTGTGGCTATATATCCTTGATGACACACATCTTTATGATGAGCTGTGGCTATATATCCTTGATGACACACATCTTTATGATGAGCTGTGGCTATATATCCTTGATGACACACATCTTTATGATGAGCTGTGGCTATATATCCTTGATGACACACATCTTTATGATGAGCTGTGGCTATATATCCTTGATGACACACATCTTTATGATGAGCTGTGGCTATATATCCTTGATGACACACATCTTTATGATGAGCTGTGGCTATATATCCTTGATGACACACATCTTTATGATGAGCTGTGGCTATATATCCTTGATGACACACATCTTTATGATGAGCTGTGGCTATATATCCTTGATGACACACATCTTTATGATGAGCTGTGGCTATATATCCTTGATGACACACATCTTTATGATGAGCTGTGGCTATATATCCTTGATGACACACATCTTTATGATGAGCTGTGGCTATATATCCTTGATGACACACATCTTTATGATGAGCTGTGGCTATATATCCTTGATGACACACATCTTTATGATGAGCTGTGGCTATATATCCTTGATGACACACATCTTTATGATGAGCTGTGGCTATATATCCTTGATGACACACATCTTTATGATGAGCTGTGGCTATATATCCTTGATGACACACATCTTTATGATGAGCTGTGGCTATATATCTTTGATGACACACATCTTTATGATGAGCTGTGGCTATATATCCTTGATGACACACATCTTTATGATGAGCTGTGGCTATATATCCTTGATGACACACATCTTTATGATGAGCTGTGGCTATATATCCTTGATGACACACATCTTTATGATGAGCTGTGGCTATATATCCTTGATGACACACATCTTTATGATGAGCTGTGGCTATATATCCTTGATGACACACATCTTTATGATGAGCTGTGGCTATATATCCTTGATGACACACATCTTTATGATGAGCTGTGGCTATATATCCTTGATGACACACATCTTTATGATGAGCTGTGGCTATATATCTTTGATGACACACATCTTTATAATGAGCTGTGGCTATATATCTTTGATGACACACATCTTTATGATGAGCTGTGGCTATATATCCTTGATGACACACATCTTTATGATGAGCTGTGGCTATATATCTTTGATGACACACATCTTTATGATGAGCTGTGGCTATATATCCTTGATGACACACATCTTTATGATGAGCTGTGGCTATGTATCCTTGATGACACACATCTTTATGATGAGCTGTGGCTATATATCATTGATGATTTCCATGCAGAGAAAATGGAGGTGAATCAATATTGTGCTGAATGGTACTGTAAGTGGATAGCATACCTTTTTCTCTTTTTGTCCTGTTCTTTGTCTGCAACTGTCTTGTGACTGGCACACCTATCTCAAGGTCTGCTTAGTAAATATGTATATGCTACCATTTGTATGTTAAATGAAAGATGCAAGTGGTAGTACTCAGTGTAACAAGCCTTCAATATGGATTTCTGTAGGGGCCTATTATTGGGCAGGGATGTACTGCACCCCATCAGCATGCTGGCACACTACTTCGCAATTGCACCTGTGCAATTGTCTGTATTTTAAGTATGCTAAAGTGACATGACTTCCACCTGTTAATGCAGCATCTTACCATAGCCATGGTTTTATGAAGGTCTCTCTTTATCATCAAGAGAAGATCATGACTGTAATTATGTCATCTAGTGCAGGAGTTAGGAGGGCTTTGTTTTCAGCCATGGTTAGTTCTACTCACAAACTCTTTCCATTGTGGCTATGCACTACACATCCAGATGGCTGATTTGCTCAGCAAGCAACTCCTGTGTGTCAACCCCTGCTGAGACTGTAGTTGAGGACAATGAAGCTGAAAGTGCCTTCTAAGATGAGGGCAAGTCCCCTCACCAGCATATAGCCTAGTAACATTGCCTCACATGACCAAACCACAGTTGGAGCTTCTGGTGGAAGCTTTGATGGAGAGAGCAGTGAGCATATCGATGGAAGTGATGGTGAGACTCTTGGAGGGGGATTGAAAATTCTCTCATCATGCTAGCCCCAGCATAGCGTCCAAGAAGGAAGGAAGCCTGTTTACCATGCTACTTGTATGGAGCCATGTAATGTCGCTTTGGGTCATGGTGGCAACATTTGTGCTCCATTTCTCTTGTGTCATGCCCCTTACCTGTGTGCTGCCCAGCCTTTCACATTATCCTGCATCTTCCTCTGTCTTCTTCCAGAGCATGTCTTCCGTTGGTAGTGTGTGCAAAGTCATTCCTCTTTGTCTTTGTTCTATGTGTCGCTCTGTGTTCCTCTCTATCCCTGAATACTATCCTACTCCCTTCCTACCTGCTTTCCCTTTTACCATTTATGCTCTTCTCTTCTCACTGTAGCTCCATGGCTATATAGCTTGTTGCTGCACATTGTGCCATCTTATAGGACTGCCTTGACATAAGAGATAATGCATGCACTGCTTTATATCTGAGATATATATGTCTTTGAGTTCACATTTTATAGTCTTGTGGGACCTTAACCTTTGAACATGACTGCTATATGGAACTTTTGTGTATGGATTTTACTGCACAGAATTGCCTAGTTGCATAATTCACTGCACAATGTGTCCAGTTGCATAGCTGCACTGCAGCACATTTACACAACAAAAGTGCAGTTAGCCACACATAAGAACTACATAGCTCAACCATGCCACAGACTTGATATTTAATGTCTCGCTATGCTGCAAAACAGTTCTGCTTACTGATCAAGGCTTACACAGACGTGCAGTGCACCTTTAAAAATACCAACTTGTGACTTTGCAAAATACCAAGTGGTGGTGTTAAGAAAGCTTTTGAATCAAAGCACTGCTAGAAAATACAACCTAGATGAAGAGACATTATCATGCTCTTTTTAAACCTCCAATGCAATGAGTTATTTCTCTAGAAACTAAACACATATCAAACAAACTTATGTAACATCCACAGGTTTATGAAACCTGACACTTAAAAGTTTGTTCTACTAGTGATCACATTATACTCTTTTCATTAGCATTTATACTCAGTGGTTCTACTTAGATTTAATATTTTTAAATATTATAAATAATCATTCCTTTAAGATGTAGCAACAATACTTTTAACATCCTTAAGAAACTTGTAAACAATACTTCCACATATGTTAACCTACTATCCCCTACTGAGTCTACTTCACTTGACCTAAAACTCATTTGACCAACACACAATTGACCTAAATTTCAATTGACCTTAAATTCATTTGATTGACTCCCATTTCACTGACATATAAGACATAGACTTTTTGTGGGTTTTCCTTCACCTGTGACTTATTTGTGATAAAAAGAATTACTGTAACATAGTGCTGACTGTTAGAATTTCAATAGTCATGTAGAAAGTAGTGTTGTAGTGTTTCTAAATGTGGGTATTTCTATTTACATTTTTTATGGGAAGTATCTAAAGTAATTTGGCGAATGATTTGTGCATTCCCAGCAGTAGTGGCAGTTTGTAGAGTACTGTAAGGCAAGTTTAAGGTATATGTTCTTTTCCCCACTGTAGTGCGATCCTGGAGTTAGTATATATAATTGGGGGGGCATAGTCCCCACCTAGCTTGATTGTACATTGTCCCATTTCTGTTAAGAGGGTTAATAAGTAGTTTTTAAGTTCTGGAAAGGGTTAGTTATTGGTATTCTAAGTGTGCTTATCTCTGGTTTAAGATTTAGTATATTGAAATTCAGCATTGTAAGCTGTCGCTGAAATGGGAGACAGTCAAATGAATTTTAGGTCAAATGAAATTTAGGTCAATTGGATGTCGGACAAATAGGTGTCAGTCAAATGAGTTTTAGGTCAAGTGAAGTAGACCCCCCTATCTGGTTAAATCGGACATGTATTGAAATTGAATTATTTTATAGCTATCTATCATAACCTGGTTTTCTAACAAGAAAATATAGAAATTAATATAACTAAAAGGTAAAATTTGTCAAGTGATTCAACTAATTTCTGTATAAATCACTTTTTACTAGAAATAATTTAAAATGTCCTCCATACAGATAGCATTCTGGCAAATATTTCTACCTTAAGGTAAATAAAATAAGGGTGTGCTTCTCTGATATTTGTTTGTTTGTGTCTTTCGGCTTTACCCGGTTAGGGGTCACCACAGTGGAACTCCGGTATGCTAATGATTGGCAGTAGATTTTTACATACTGGCTTGCCAGGCCTAACGCACAACCTTCAATGAAGGAACGCCCATTCACCCATGTCGCTATACAGAAGATGCTTTAACTGAGAACCAAACAGGCAACGTCTAACTGTGAGGCGACAACGCTACTGCAGCACCACCACCGCAGATGTGCTTCTCTGATATTGATGTTGCTAAATGGATGAAAGGGTGACCTCATGCAAAGACAGAATAAAACTGGGCACCTGTTTTGCACAAATAGATCAGGTGTCTAAATGATTCTTTTTCTGCAGAAAAAAATAATTTACTAAATAAGTACAACACCTTTATACACAGAAAGTGATAATGTTTTTCTGCCCTTAGAAACTACACAATCAAAACAGAGCTCTATGTCAATCCAATCTTCATTTGCAAAAGCAAAGGGGAAACTTGCCATGTAAAATTTGTTAACAAGATTATTCTACAAATACAGTTTATGATGCCATCGCAAAAAATGGCTTTTATAGAGTAGACATTTTTTTAATTAAATTGCAAAATTAGTTTGCATATTTCCTGAGAGCAGCTAGCCATTGCAGTGCATTCATGTATCATGGCTGCCAAACCTTATATTCACATTAGTAAATGCCTTAGATTTGGGCCATCTAAAGAAATGTCTCTATGTTGCTAAATACTTCTCAAGTCACTAGTGCAATTTTCTTAAATTTGCCATACAGCATGCCTGTTCTGTGTTCTCTTTAATATTTTAACAGTGTGCCCCCTGGTGTATTTAATTTACTTACAAAATGCATGTTACTTTTATAGCGATCACTGTGATACATTCACCAATGAGTGTAGTAGCACTTTTACTTACATTTGCTGAAAGATTGCTTTAAAAGAAATTAGCAAGATGGTGGGGGGGTTCTATAAGAAGTCTGATTTTCAATTTTGTGTACTCAGCACATAAAAACTGAAGATTTTTGCTATTTTTGTTTGACTTTTCTGAAACGTTCAGTCTTCTTATCCTTTTTGATAGAGACTGCTGCCTCATTTTGGTCAATTTTTGTCAGTCTGAAAATATGGCGTGGCATTTTCTTCACTTGGCGTTGAGTAATCTGCTCTGGGGCACTGACATTTTGCAATATGCTAAGCTCTTGCAATGTTAGAACCTTTGCCAGAAATATGAAAGTTTCAAGTTATTGTGTCTGGTTAGTGATTTGTCAGTTATTTTGATGACAGATATTTATTCAATGCCTGCCTGTAAAACAACTTGGTGAGTACATCACTTTGTTTTCACATAATTGAGAGTCAGTCTGTTCTATAGCTTATAAGATGTAATACATGGTACCAAGATAGAAATTTAAACTGTCGTCTTGAAAATAACTGTATCCTATCACTTCTGAAAATGGCCAAAAGGAGCATCCTTAGCTCATTTATGGTAATGGATTCTAATGGGAACTCTAACATCCCCTTTGCATTTGGATTTATGCCAATCCAACCCATGTACATTGAAAGTCAAATCAACAAAAAATTGTGCTAAAACAACTTTTCCAAAACCAGAAATGTAATTTATTGGAGGATGCTAACCCACCTACACCCATCCATGAGCAGAGACACCCCAAACAACCCTCAAACATATATGTATGTATATATATATATATATATATATATATATATATATATATATATATATATATATATATACATGAATATGTATATATATGAGTTCATAATGAATAACCTCTGGTGAGTTTGATCAAAACATAAAACCTTGAAAAAACTCATCAATGATTACCATTAATCACCACTAAGATCATCAAAAAAATTAATAACAATTTTAAACGAATAAGTTACATTTGTGATTACCAAAAGTAAAACAAACAAAAAACTAACTTTTATGTGGGGTAATTTACTCCTAACACCCCCACTATACGGTCACTGCCCCCATACCTGCAGAAATTAAATATACTAACTACATGGTTAACAAACTCAAATTCGGCCTTCTCTATCACCAACAAAAAAACACCAGCATTTCAGCACACAAAAAAAATCACATAACACCCATAGATAGATAGACAGATTGATATATATTCTTTGGCCACACAGAAGAGTCGAAAAAAGGAAAGCTTTACTGCCACTGAAAATCATTTCAGCATAATTTTTTTTCACCAAACTGACTTTTCATTGAAGTGGATTTGTCCAATCAACTGACTCTCTTTTGTCTTATACAAATGAAAACCTGCTAAAATATATTTCATCTAGAAGGCTGCCAAATCACTAATTACCTTGGAAATGAATGTAATGCTATTTTAAATGATATTAAATTGCTAAACAACAGAAGTATTAGCATTCAGTACAACACAGGATAGCCCATTCATTTTGAGCATACCCCTATGTCTAATAATTTATCTGATTTGACAGAGTCAGCCTTGTAAAAAAAATATCTGCACTGTCTCCATCCACTTGTGATCTGTAAAATAGCCTTAAAGGCATTCAGAATACACCTGGTGGATGTGAAGCAAGATTTCATGAATTTGGAAAAAGACTATCAAATTTAGAGGATTGCAATCAAAACATACTACCTGAAATTAACACTTTGGATATTTACTAAAAAATTCTGAAAAACAATGCAGCTTCACTGAAGGGTGTGCTAAGGACATATAACTTAATGATTAGAGGTATTAGTTAAGACTGCAAATGATAAACTAGAAGAAACAGACCAACAGATAATGACATCATAATTATGGTAGCAGGGACATGTAGGCAGTTAAATTTTATCTGACTGACTGAGCTCTGTACCCACCTTCTCAAGTTCTAAGGCATTATTCTACTGAGTACAACAGATGCCTTTCAAGTCCTGACAACCATTCCCTTATTTAACATGGTATCAATTCAAAATGTCCTTTGCTTCACCAGGATTTTTTTTTTATTGGAAGGACTATGATTACAAAGCTGATAACAAGAAAAAACTTACAAGAATCTGAAAAGATTTATTCTTAGATTTGTGATCAACATGCACTGTGTAATTACCTTCTGCTCTTTTTTCTTCTTTGCATTGTCATGTTAAATAGTGAAAAACAAGAAGTTATGTACTCACCATAACGTTCGATGTATGTAGTCCATCTCGCCTCACATTCTTACCCGTGGGTTCGGAGCTGAACCTCGGCTCCGACTCGGCCATACTCTAGCTCAAAGTCTTTCAATTGGCTGGGCTAAGAGGTATCCCATGCTGCACTGCTCCCTTTCCCCAGATCTTGTTTGCTGCAAGCTCAATCACTCACCCTCCATACATATAACAGATAGAGAAGGAAGAACATTCCAACAATAAAAGGAGTACTGAAACCAGACCTAACCTCTAGGTTCTCCAGGATGGGGAAAGGTGGGGGGGGTAAGTAAGAATGTGAGGCGAGATGGACTACATACATTAAATGTTATGGTGAGTACATAACTTCTTGATGTTATGTAGTCCTATCTCGCCAACATTCTTACCCGTGGGACAGCGTCCCCAGCACCTGAACCCTGGGAAAATACTCCTGAGCACTGTGGAACCAAAGGAAGATCCAATTTGTAGTGAGTAATAAAGGTGTGATGATATGCTCACGTAGCCGCAGCACAAATATCATCCATAGACATCCTGGCCTGAAATGCTGTAGATGTAGACATCGATTGGGTAGAATGAGCCTTCACTCTAAATGATAAATCTTTACCGTCTGAGGCATAAATGAAGGAAATACAACTAGAGATCCATCTAGACAAGGTCACTTTGGAAACAGGAGACCCAATCCTATTTTCTGAAAATGAGACAAATAACTGATCCGATTTTCTAAGATCCTTCATTCTATGCAAATAGAAACACAGCTGTCTGTGAACATCCAGCTGATGAAATTTAAATTCTGCCTTATTAGAAAACTCTGGAAAAAATACAGGCAGTTCAATGGATTGGTTGAGATTACTAACCGAAGCCACTTTCAGCATAAAGGAAGGGTTTGGTCTGAGGGGAAACCCTGTCCTTGTGAAATATCAAGTAAGGCGGTCTGATAGACAAAGCTTGGAGTTCCGAGGCACTTCTAGCTGAAGTGATGGCTACCAAAAAGATTGTCTTCCAAGTCAAATATTTCAATTCACAAGTAGCTGCAGGCTCAAAAGGGGATGAAGTGAGATATTGTAGCACAAAATTTAGGTCCCAAGGCATGACCGGGTCAAAGACTGGAGGGCGAAGCAGCATAGTGCCCTTCAAGAATGCCTTACAAAGTCTATACGCCATTAGAATGGGTTCATTAGCAACGTGAAACATGGAAATAGCCACCAACTGGACTTTAATGGTTGCGGCTGCTGACCCTATGATTGAAAAGCATGGAGAGAAATTCCAGAACTGAGAAAATTAGAGCTGTATAAGGATCAATTTGTCTTGCATGAGCCCAGATGGAGAATCTTTTCAATTTACTGGAATAAATCTTTCTGGTTGAAGGCTTATGGGAAGAAGACAGAATATGAACCACTTTAGGAGAAAAATGATGAAACCTGACTAGTGATGCAAGTGGAGTAGCCAGGCTGTCAACCGGAGGGTTTGAAGAGAGAGATGGAACTGCCCTGACATATGAGTCAGTAGATCTGGCTATGGGTCCAGAATCCAGGGTGCGTCCATGAGATAGGGATGGAGAAAGGGGAACCAAATTTGATGAGGCCAGTGTGGAGCAATCAGAATCATTCTGCTTCCCAAGGATTGCGCTTTATGAATAACCTTTGTCAGCAGAGGAATAGGCGGGAAGGCATAAAGTAGACTGGAGGGCCAATCATGAAGTAGAGCGTCCTTGGGTGACTCCCCGTGTGGGGGGATAAGGGTGAAGTAGCTGCTGCACTTGGTATTGAGGGGACTGGCAAATAGGTCGCAGCAAGGCTGACCCCATCTGCAGAAAATCTGCTCTGCAACTTGACTGTTCAAGGACCATTCATGAGGCATCAGAATAGCTCTGCTCAACCTGTCGGTGATCATGTTGGACTTCCCTGGAATGTGCGTTGCTACAAGAAAAGGTTGGGAAGACACTGCCCACTGCCACACTCAAATGGCCTCTCTGCAAAGGGGATACAACTTGGTTCCTCCCTTTTTGTTTAGATACCATACCACAGACATATTGTCTGAGTGGATAGCAATTGTCCCGAGTGGAAGAAAGCTCTGAAGTGCTTGCAACGTTAGTAGCACTGCTCTCATCTCCATGATATTGATATGCAGATGTATCTCGTGTTCCTGCCATGTGCTTTGCACTGTCCTGCCAAGATAATGCCCCCTCCCACCCCATCTGGGAGGCATCCATGGTCACTGTGGCAACAGAAGGGGATGGGTCGAAGGGTTTTCCCTCACTGAGGTTGTTGGTGTGGAGCTACCAGTGTAGATCCTGCTTGCACCTGTCTGTGATCATTATGAGATGAGAAAGTGGAAGATGTTGTAGAGACCACTGGGCGAACAGCAGCCACTGAAGGAGCCTCATGTGTAGCCTCGCAAGAGGAACCAGCATAATTGTTGCAGCCATCGTCCCAAACAATTTGGGAACCATTTTTGCCTTCACTTTTTTCAGAGTGAGCAGCACGTATACTTGTTGTTGCAAACCTTGAATCCTTTCTTGTAGTAAAAACGCCCTCATGAGCAAGGTGTCTAACTCGACGCCTGTAAAGGTGACACGCTGCAAGGGCAACAAGGCAGACTTTTTCCATTTTAGAGTGATACCCAATTGTTGACACAGCTTGATAGAGGTGTCTCTGGTCTGTAGTAGTAGATGCCTGGTGGTGGCAGAAAGGAGCCAGTCATCCAGGTACAGAAACATTTGGAATTCCTGATGTCTCAAGAGAGCCGTCAACACTGCCATACATTTGGTGAACACCCTGAGAGGTGTGGTGAGACCAAAGGGCAATGCACAAAATTGAAAATGACTGGCTCCCAGCCGGAAGCATAGATGACTTCTGGATGCCCTGTCCATCTTTATATGGTAGTAAGCATCCTTGAGGTTGATGGAGCACATCCACACTTCTTTTCCCAACAATGGGAGGATAGATTGCAATGTGACCATTCGGAACTTGGACTTCTTCACGTGGAGGTTCAAGTGGCTGAGATCCAAGATGGGTATCATGTCCCCTGTTCTTTTTGGCACCAAAAATAATTGGAGTAAGTCCCTAATCCGATCTGGTCTGAGGGAACATGCTGGATGGCTCCTTTTTCCTAGCAGATTTATAACCTCTGAAGCTGCGGAATCCCTTTGATTGGGTGGAACATCTGGGATTCTTTTGATCGGTGGGGGGAAGAGAAGGGAATGTGATATCCTCTGGAAACTATTTTTAATACCCACTGGTCCTGGGTGATATCTTGCCAGGCTTCTGGGTATAGTGAAATGTGACCCCTGACTGGCTCCGGAAATACTCAGTCGGGCCTCCCATCAGCAGCGCTGGTAGGGAGAACCACAAAAGGAATCATGGTCTCCCTGGTTATGTGGGCCTCCTCTGCCTCTACGGCGGTGTCTACCTGAGTTACCACCCACTCCCCTGCCTCTGAAGGGGGAATCACTTTGTGTGTCATGAAAAAACATCTGCAATTTCTTGAACCACATTTTCCCACTCTTCTGGATCTTGGGATAAGGTCTAGAGGGAATGGAAAAATGGACCCCCACAGCAGACAGAAGTTTTCCCTCTTGCTTGCACCTAGTGAGAGTGTCTTTCACCTTGGTTCCAAACAACAAGGAACCATCAAACGGGGCATTGGTGAATGTAGACTTGAAAGTCTCTGCGAAATTACAGAGGTGCATCCAGGAGTGCCTCCTGAGAGAAACTCCAGAACTCGCTGCCCTACTCGCTCCTTCGGCTGCATAAGAGATCAGCCTCATGGAAGAGTTACCAATAGAATTTATTGTAGACATCTGAGCACTGCCTTTCTGAGCCACTGCGTCAGAAATGTTACCCTGCAGAGCATCTCCAAGCTCTTTCAAGAGATCTCTTTGGAGCCGTGTAAAATGTGATAAGTAATTCAGTGACCACAGAGTAAAGGCCGCTGAAGAAAACATATGCTTCCCATACCAGTCCATGGTCCTAGACTCCTTGTTAGGGAGATGGACGGTAGATGAAGTCTCAGCTAGTTCCTTCTTGGTGGCCGATGCCACCACCATGGCATCTACTGGAATGCCCTTCATGAGAAAGTCTTTGTCAGTGGGGGTGGACAAAAATTTGTAGGGTCTCCTGGGGACTGGTTCCACAGTGTCAGGGATTTCCCACACCCTTCGACATACCAAATCCAGGAGTTCGTCGAAGGGTGGAGAGACCCAGGAGGTGGAGGGCTGAGCCCCAAAGGCCTTCAGGAACACCAACTCATCCTCAGAGGGGGGTTTGAGGGCCAGTTGCCTCTCTGCTTTAAGATCTCTAGGATATCAGAGAAAGAGATATCCTCAGAAGATGACTTGGGGGACCCCTCTGATTCCTCGAGGTCGGTGTCCAACATGAGAGACTCTTCCTGGCAGTCAATGTGCTCCCTCTTGCACGTTCTTTTTCTGGGCGGCTCCTCAGGCAAAAACTCTGGGGGCCACTCAGAAATTTGAGGACCACTCATGGAGGTATCCTGAGGCCTTGGGTCTCTGCTGTCCAAAGATAGAGGGCGATCAGAGACTGATACCAGAGCTAGTGGGGGGAAGAGTGTCAGTGCTGTATGATGCAGCTGAGGACCTGCCCAGCACACTCCACATGACCTCAAAAGCTGGTCCCCCGGGCTCCGAAGATCGACCAACTGTGGAAGACCTCGGAGCAGAAGGGACAAGGTCCAAAGCCGAAGCAAGGGTCAGGATCACCCGAGCCAAAGCACCGAGAGGGAGGCTAGGAGCTGAAGAGTGTCCCAAGACCTCCCCCTTGGGTCTGACCGAGGAACCATGAGTCCTGGACCCTGTGGATGGAGCCAACAAGGTCGGAGATGAGATCAGAGCTGATAAGCCAGGATGGGCTATCGGAGCCGACCTAGAAGCATCAGACGGCACCGACCACTCTGGCTCTGAAGGCTGAGCCAACTGGGCTGGAGCCAAAAGCAATTTAGCCAGTACCAGTGATTGGAGCAGTTCTCTGCACCACTCTGTCTACATCCACATCAGAGAGTGTCCTGGAGGACCTAGAGGACAAGGTAGGAGATTTAGACCTCCTCTCTGAAGGAGACCTGTGAGGAGGAGAAACCGGTCTAACAATTGGAGAGCAGCTCTGAGATAGTAGCTCCATCACTGGCTCCGAGAGGCTGGGAGCCGATGTAGGTTGTGTTGTTTCACAAACTTCCTTCAGCAATGAAGACAGTGGTTCCAAGGATGCCACAGTAGACTTAGTAACTTTCTCTGGAGGCTCCGATAATACTGACAGAGCCCTTTTAGAAGGAGAGGACTTAGCACTAGAAGACCTCTCCAAATCTTCCTCAAAGGAGGGTTTCAGTAGTCCCTTCAGAATTAGTTTGTTCTTCCTTTCTTGTAGAACACGAGGGCTGAATGCGTGACAGAACGCACAAGACTCATGAAGGTGGATAGCCCCCAAACAATAAACACACACAGAGTGCCCATCAGTAATCGACATCTTATAACCACATTTAGCACATTTCTTAAAGCCCAAAGGCTTATGTTCTTTTGTATCCTTGGACATGGTCGGCAGGACACTAGACACAACACAACAGTCAAAACAGACACCAGCAACAAAGCGCGGGAACTAAACTAAAATAAACTGTGGACACCACACAAGGACCTCTAACTCAAATGGCCTTGACAAGAAATGAGGGGAAGGACTAGGTCCTCTAAGTTAAATGGCCCTAGCCTGGAGGGATAGGTACCTAAAAACCAAAATGAACACAGAAGGGTAAACAGATAACCAAGGGAGGACTAGGTCCTCTAACTGAAACGGGCCTAGTCTGTAGGGAGATAGCTAACGGGATACCAAGACAAAAAGTAAGACAAAGGCCATGAAAGGCAGCACAAAAAAGTTTTCACAAACCAACACACACATGTAGCTATGAAAATAGCTTTTGGATCAACAAATTTTAGTCAAAAAAGACAAAAAGTTATACTTAGCCACAGCCAAGAGCAAGACCATGTCTGAGCTTTACGAGCGGCAAACGAGATCTGGGGAAAGGGAGCAGTGCAGCATGGGCTACCTCTTAGCCCATCCAACTGAAAGACTTCGAGCTAGAGTATGGTCGAGTCAGAGCTGAGGTTCGGCTCCAAACTCACAGGTAAGAATGTAGGCGACATTGGACTACATAGCATTATCTTTTACATACACTGAAATTTTGTGTCATTTTTTTAGTGGGTGGAGAGAGGTAATTACTTTCTTTTGACTTTTGTTTTCTAGTGTTCTGTTATTTTCACTATTCATCGACCTTTGCTAATTTTGCATATTCATGCTCATACCCACCTTCTTTTCCACACATGGATCATTTTTTTCTTTTTATCTCTTGTCTTTAATGTATGTTAATATAGTATTCCAGCTTTGATTAGGGCTTGCCTATATATTATAGGAGGATTATCAATATCTCTATTGCTAGACGATATACTGTTCATCCCAAAATCCATACAGTTTGTATATTCTTTTCTTTTCATGAAGAAACTGGTGGGACATGTTCTAATATTCCAGATTAGAATGTAGCTGTTGATTTGACAATTCATATTTTATAGGCTACTAGTTGTGGTGTTATATTGCATTTTCTGATTTAGCCTCACTCTCCATTGAACACATATCTGTTAGAAGGCAGTTCAAAAGTATATATTTGTACAAAACGAGTGATGGTGATAAGTACCTTGTGCTTACCCAGTACTTGAATATAGGTTCATAGGTCAGTACTAGGCTAACTGCCCTTGTGGGACATTTTAAGCCTTGCCAATTACCCCATGTGAGAATCAAACACTGCACCTTGTGTCTGCAAGGTAAACACCTTAACCATTATGCCATCCTCCTTGTTCCTCCCTGTTAATACATTTGCAAATTCAAACCCATGCTTTAGACTGATAATGTCCGTAGGAGTTACTCTGTAATTACTATTTCTCATTTTCCATAAAAGATGCAGCATTGACAACATTCACACCTGGCAAACTGTTCTATGGACTTTACTTTGTGGAAGTAATTACAGACATTCAGAAAATAATTACCCAGTGCATGAATAACAGAATCTGCATAGGGATGTTTGTACTTGTATGTGCTGATATGATTAAGGAGTACAGTATTCAGTGGAATCATGTTTATATATTGGGATTTTATAGTAGATCTTGAGGAAGTATGTATTATCTGTACATCATCTTAGTTTTCTTTTCAAGTAACACACATATCTCTCATATCTATATGCTATGTGTAATGTTATGTCCCATCAGCTCGAGTTTGAGACTAGGTGACTTGCTAGACTAAAGAATTAAAAAATATTTGGTTTTGTGCTAGTCTGATGAGATCCTCCAATGTCCTCCAGTGTCAAACCTGTCATCATTGTGATCATATCAGTCCATCTCATTGGTGGTCTTCCTCTGTACCTTGTACCCTCAATCTTTCCACTCATGATGTACTTTTCCAGTGCTCTTTCCCTTCGAACCATGTGACCAAAATACGACAAATGCATTTTTATCATTTGTGTTTCAAATGTCATTTCCAGTTTAATTTTCTCTATGATCGACTTGTTGGTCCATCATACTGTCCATGGCACATGCAGAATTCTATTCTAGCACCACATTTCAAATGAGTCAATCTTTCTGCAGTCTTGTTTCCAAATTGTCCCGCTATCACAGTCGTAGTTGACAACTGAGAATATGAGACTCTGAACTAGTCTTATCTTCATCTGCGGTCTGATGCCCTTACTTTGAATATTTTACCTACAGACTTCATAGCTGTTTGGCCCAACACCAAATAACATAATATTTCTTGAGTGGTAGTCATATCAGTGGTCACAAGGGAACCCAAAAGGTTCAAACCCAAAACCATCTCAATTTCTTCTCCATCAAACTTGAATTTATCAATGTTATCAGTTGACATAACCTTGGTCTTCTTCATATTCAGTTCTAGTCCCATCCGTTGACTTTCTTCTCTGACTTTCTTCAGCAGATGTTCCATACCTTCCTTTGTTTCAGTCAGTAGTGTGTTGTTGGCATACCTCAGATTACCAGTTTTCCACCCACACTTAGTCCAATATTATCCTCCTCTAGAATAGGCTTTTTAGAGAAGACTATATATACATATACATATATAGGGGTAATATACACATCGATAGATACAATCACATTTAGAGGGCTTCAAAACTATACTTTTAATTTTATATTGATTTAAGTGGGAAGAGGGACCTCTCTAAGTCTAATTATTTTTCTTTATGGTTTATACATGAAAGTTACTCATCTCAAAACAGCTCAAACCATGTGGGCTGTAGTATTAGAAATGATGACTTGTAATCAATTTCCTAAAAGATGATTTCTGATTCCCTGTCTGGCTACAAAACACACTCTTCATATTATTTTATTCAATATGTTTTTTTTTCTGTTTCATAATCAACACTATATATTTACTACTTTTTATCTTTGAAGATGATTCTGCATATTCTTGAAATCTCAGTAATAATATAATATTTTAGGCATTTGATCTGTAGTACAGATCCCCAACCATAATTTCCTTCTTGTGAACAGCATATATATATCTATGGATATGACATGCTGTTTGGAAATGCTGCAGCCAAAATACTGTCAGTATTACTAGTAGCACGAGTAACCCATATGTAATACTGTAATGGGTACAAAGAGGAGTAGCAAAGAAATTAATTCTTGCTGTATGGAAATTTCTTGTCAAGCATAATTGGACTATTAGAAGTATGATATTTTTGTTTGAGAAATTATTTGGGGTTCTGTTTGAGAAATTATTGGGGGTGGGGCTGCCCACTTTGTTTTTATCTTTTAGCTTCAACAAATATTAGGGTTATGTCCTGAAATAAGAAAATGAGGCTGGCTAGTTTTTTTTTTTTGTTTTTTTTTTTGTTTTTTTTTTCACTATAACATAATCAACTTAAGTCTTATGAACAGATCTGGCTTTCTACTATAATTTAAGAATTAATTACTTATTACATGAGAAGAGTAAGGTGGCTGTGCAATGTATTTTCATTTGCTGATTCAAGTTTCTATTTCTTATTGCATATATACTTCTGCTTTAATTATAAATTAACAATGGATGAAATCATTAGAAGGTATTGGTAAAAGGAAACCATTCTGGTGTCTTTTTTATAATTTGAATACTGATATTTGTTTTATTTGGGAAATGCATATATGTCCTTTGCAAAGTAATTCCATAAAAAGAAAGGAGATACAATGATCGTTGGTTGTAGCAACTCAACTAATAATTTAGGCATGCAATAATGATAAAGAAGAGCATTCTTTTTAACAGATCCCAAGTAAAAAAAATACAGAATAATTTTTTTTAGAATATGCTAGCCACCTACTTAGAAATCCAATCTTGTTAGTTTCTGTTTTGCCCATTGCAAAGACAGATGCACTTTCCTCCATTGCATAATGTCATCTTTGGAAAAGAAAACTCATTAGGCAAAGATTTTAGGAAATACTTTTTCAACAAGTATGGCAATCTCACAAGCCTAGTATGAATTTAAGGCACAACATATACCAAACCAGTCTTTTGAGAATGAAAACATTGTGTTTAATATGCAGAATGATCAGTTGTCCCTTTGGAATAGTTGTCTAGTCTGCTGAAGTTGAACCATAGTTCTAGCAACATCTGCTCTATAATAATTAATGAAAAGATGTTACAGCAATCACTGGCTATATTATCAGTAGTATGTAATATGTATGCTGATATTTGTGTGCTTCTAACAATTCAACCAGGTATAAATAATGCTGGTTATTTGCTTAACAAATTTAACCGCAATGAGATTTCAGAGGAATAGATTAACCTTTTTACTGAAGGTAAAGTCATAGAAGTACAGATAAAGCTATCTCTAATTTAAAGAAAAATGAAAAGATTGTGGCCCAATAGCTTTATTGCAACTTTTTATACATTATCAATATATTAACTAGACCCTGTAAAACAATACGATATTGCATATTACTGCAGATAAACAAATCAAACAATCCTAAAGTCTTTTCATTCTCAATCCATATCATCCTCATATTAAAATATATCAAATTATTTTCCTTCACGCCTTATATAAAAATGTATATCTATCATTTTATTTTGGTCAAAAGATTGAACATGATTCTGCATATTCTTGAAATCTCAGTAATAATATAATATTTTAGGCATTTGATTTGGAGTAGTACAAATCCCCAACCATAATTTCCTTCTTGTGAACAGCATATATATCTATGGATATGACATGCTGTTTGGAAATGCTGCAGCCAAAATACCGTCAGTATTACTAGTAGCACGAGTAACCCATATGTAATACTGTAATGGGTACAAAGAGGAGTAGCAAAGAAATTAATTCTTGCTGTATGGAAATTTCTTGTCAAGCATAATTGGACTATTAGAAGTATGATATTTTTGTTTGAGAAACTATTCGGGGTTCTGTTTGAGAAATTATTGGGGGTGGGGCTGTCCACTTTGTTTTTATCTTTTAGCTTCAACAAATATTAGGGTTAGGTCCTGAAATAAGAAAATGAGTCTGGCTAGTCTTTTTTTTTTTGTTTTTGTTTTTTTTTCACTATAACATAATCAACTGAAGTCTTATGAACAGATCTGGCTTTCTACTATAATCTAAGAATTAATTACTTATTACATGAGAAGAGTAAGGTGGCTGTGCAATGTGTTTTCATTTGCTGACTCAAGTTTCTATTTCTTATTGCATATATACTTCTGCTTTAATTATAAATTAACAATGGATGAAATCATTAGAAGGTATTGATAAAAGGAAACCATTCTGGTGTCTTTTTTATAATTTGAATACTGATATTTGTTTTATTTGGGAAACGCATATATGTCCTTTGCAAAGTAATTCCATAAAAAGAAAGGAGATACAATGATCGTTGGTTGTAGCAACTCAACTAATAATTTATGCATGCAATAATGATAAAGAAGAGCATTCTTTTTAACAGATCCCAAGTAAAAAAAAATACAGAATAATTTTTTTTAGAATATGCTAGCCACCTACTTAGCAATCCAATCTTGTTAGTTTCTGTTTTGCCCATTGCAAAGACAGATGCACTTTCCTCCATTGCATAATGCCATCTTTGGAAAAGAAAACTCATTAGACAAAGATTTTAGGAAATACTTTTTCAACAACAAGTATGGCAATCTCACAAGCCTAGTATTAACTTAAGGCACAACATATACCAAACCAGTCTTTTGAGAATGAAAACATTGTGTTTAATATGCAGAATGATCAGTTGTCCCTTTGGAATAGTTGTCTAGTCTGCTGAAGTTGAACCATAGTTCTAGCAACATCTGCTCTATAATAATTAATGAAAAGATGTTACAGCAATCACTGGCTATATTATCAGTAGTATGTAATATGTATGCTGATATTTGTGTGCTTCTAACAATTCAACCAGGTATAAATAATACTGGTTATTTGCTTAACAAATTTAACCGCAATGAGATTTCAGAGGAATAGATTAACCTATTTATTGAAGGTAAAGTCATAGAAGTACAGATAAAGCTATCTCTAATTTAAAGAAAAATGAAAAGATCGTGGCCCATTAGCTTTATTGCAACTTTTTATACATTATCAATATATTAACTAGACCCTGTAAAACAATACGAGATTGCATATTACTGCAGACAAATAACTCAAACAATCCTAAAGTCTTGTCATTCTCAATCCATATCGTCTTCGTATTAAAATATATCCAATTATTTTCCTTCACGCCTTATATAAAAATGTATATCTATCATTTCATTTTGGTCAAAAGATTATGTCTCTTTGAAGATTCAGTCGTTTCCAAATTCCAGTCTTGTGTTAAGGGTCAAAACATACTCAAGATAATACCTTAATCATTCTTTTCCACGGTACTAATCTAACTGTTCATCAAACAGCATTTTCTCTTGATGCTTGCAAAGAATTGATCATTTACCATTCCACACTGCAGTAAGAAAAATAGCACTTTCCCAACAAGTTTATACAAGCAACTTAATATTTAGTTATTTATTGTGTTTATTTACTTTTGATTCATATTAAATGTGTTTGACAGATAATGGTCAGCTTTCAGTTCTAATTAAAATTTTTAACTGACCCAAGGCAAGGTTGTCCCCTTTCACATTATCTTTCGATTCTTTTTTGATCTGTTTTTTTTTTAGAATTTACCAAGACTACAGCATTAAAAGAGTTAAATTCTATAACACTGCTATCAACATTGCTTCTTTTGCTGATGACATTCTTCTCTTTTTCCAAAATCTCAACAAAGCTATTTCAAGACCATTAGCATTAAACAATAGTATAACAATACAGCCAGCTCTAAACATAATTTTGTAAAAAGCTACACTATTCTCATTTCTCTGCTCCAAATCATAATTTAGCTGTCATGTGCTCCTATTATGAACATTTTGTCATTTTATTTTTCACTAACACCTTCACACATCTACAAAACAGACATTCCTAATATGATACACAGATGACTCTACACTCACATCTGGCAACATGGCACTCCTCCAGAAGAATACTCAGGAAGCTTTAATAGACACTGAAGTATGGCTTTGTAACTCACAACTCATGCTCAACCCTAAAATACTAAGCTACTACTTTTTTCCCCAAATTACTCTCTCTCATGAAAAAAAAAATGAAAATCCTCTCTCAATAATACAATCATTAAAGTCACTTCTCATAGAAAATTATTAGTGATGATAGTACATAATCTTAAATTTGACCTGCATATACAAAATCCCATAAGAAAAAAAAAATACCAAAAAATAGAGATGCTTTACACAGTCAACACCTTTCTTACCAATGCAAATAAAACTATTTTTTTATTTTTTATTTTATTTAAGTTTGATGACCAGGGAAGTCTACTGTTCCAAGAAGAGCCCATTTTCAGTGGAACCCCGGGGAGAAAAGCTCCACAATAATTGCAATTTACATTTCACAGGTTACAAAAGGACATAGTTCATATAGCTAATTAAACATTTACAGATAAGCTCCATGATATTTGCAATTGGCTTGTCACAATGTTACAAAAATGAAAATACATAATTCAATACAGAAATTTCAACATTTACATAAAAAGAATATTTTTGTTATAAACTCAGTTGTAGGTTTAACATTTCAAAATATATACCTACTAGCCATTAGTAGGTTAGGAAAATATGCACAGAGAGGGTAATAGTATATTTGAGATTGGAGAGTATAGTACAATAGATATTAGAGAGAAAATTAGTTTTGGGAAGGGGAGGGATTTTTTTGACTGGGATGAAGTAATAGTAGAGGTAGTTGGATGAGTCAGTGCAATGTAGAATGAGGGGGTTTAAGTTGGAGCGTGGCAAGAGCATTCCTATTTTGAAGAAAGATGAGACAGTAGCTGAGATTTGAAATTTGCAAAGTTAGGTAGGTTGCGTAGGTGTGCAGAGAGAGAGTTCCACTGTTTAGCTCAGTAGTGGGACAGCAGTAGATGGCCAGGAGGTTGTGCAGGTTTATGGACCTGAAGGAGATTTTGGGTTTTGGATCTGAGTGAGTGGTTGGGAATGTAAGGTTTTAAGGAAATAGCAAGAGCTGGGCAGTAGGCAGGTTTAAAGATGAGCTTGTGGGCTATGGTGAGTTGTAGGTAACTGAAGTAGTTGGGTAGTTCAAGCCAGTTGAGGGTCAGGAGGGAGTGGCAGTGGTGGGATGAGTTTTTTGAACTGGTTGCAAATTTGGAGATCTTGTGGTAGCAGGATTCAAGTTTGGACAGAAGGCCAAGATGGAGTTTGGTGAAAAGAGGGGCACCATACATAAGGGAGGGGAGTAGGAACGTGGATGCAAGAGTTTGACGGGTAGAAGGGCTTAGGAAGTGGTTGTGCCTGTAGAAGAGACCTAACTTTTGATGGGTCTTCTTGATTGCTGAGCTGATGTTGGTGACAAATTTTAGTTCTTCATCAATAATGATGCCAAGAAGGTTGGTGTTGAGAACGATTTCAAGGAGGGTGTTGTTTTCTCTCTGTATGGTTTATGTGGATTTGTCAGTGGAGTTTTTGGTAGGGGGAAAAAAACATTAGTTTGGTTTTATTTGCATTTAGTGCCAGATGGACTGCATCCAGGTTTCTGTTTTGGAGAAGGCTAGTTGGGTTTTGCTAGGAGCTCGGAGGAGGAGGAGAAGGCTGAGCAGGTGATTGTTGAGTCATCTGCATACTGGATTATAGAAGAGTCTTGGATGGACTGGTGAAAGTTGTTAATGAATAGGTTGAAGAGAAGAGCGCCAAGAACAGAACCTTGTGGGATACCTGTGGGTGTAGGAAGGAAGCAGAAGGTTGAAGTTTTCCATTGGACAGCTTGTTGGTTGTTGGACAAGTAGCCATAGGTGTCGGAAGCTGTTAAAGACTGGGGGAGGTGGAGGGTGACAGGGGCACTTAGTGAACTAAAAAGGGTAATTTTTTTATAACTATTTTTTACCACAAAATAGGTTCACTTGGAGGAAATTTTAAGCTTAGCCAATTCCCTTTTGGTGCTTGAATTAACATATTCTGATTGGTCTTAGCTATCCCCATGGCTGATAATTGTATATTAGCCCTAGTGAGAGCAACTGTGGCCATGTAAGGGATGCAGCATTTAGGAGCTGCCTCTATACATTAGTGGCATGAGGGGAAATCCTGGAGTACATTTTCTATTACCCATCCTTAGATCCAAGTTGCATTTGAATATGGATGGATGAGCTTTGCTTTATTTTTATGGTTAGTCTGTTCTGGAACAGTGGTAGCCTCTGTGATATATATCCATTTCTCCACAACATTCAGTTTAGATACCTGGACTGAGTATTTCTGATGCCATTTGACTTGCTGATGTCTGCTAGGTCCATCTGTATTATGTCGGAGGATGCTGTTTATGCCAGACATGTCACCTTAAGTACTCTGTAGGATACTGAGTATAATAATAAATCTTTGAGGTGGTCCATACAAGACCTATTGTTTAGGATTTGTATCCTTTCAGTAAGGTATCTCTGAAGATATTCCAATTGTTGCATGGGCCTGGACAGATACATGCCAAAGTGGGCATTATAGAAAATGATTGACATAATGAGAGCTTTGAAAAGGGGGACAACAACATCTCTATATCTACTCACAATCAATGTGTTTATAAGCTGTGCAAGATAGAAAGGCTTTATTATGATGCTGGGCACATGTTGGTCAAATGTTAGGTCACTGTACACACAAGTTCCCAAATGCCGAACAATTGGCTTGGGACTTTAGGCTCTTTTTACCTGTACCCAAGGTACAGGGTTTGAGCCTGAGTACCTCTAGCCACCAGATGTATCCTGTTGGGGGCATTCACACACACACTCTGAAAAGTGTTCATTCAGATGCCAGCTTACTCACGCTGAAAAGCATCCAGATTCTGTTTTCAGACTCCATCTTCAGTCCTCACAGCTAAAGACATCTCTCCGTTTCTCCTCGCAGCTAAAGAAAACCCAGAAATAGCAGCAGAAACTGTCCATTTCTCCTCCCAGCAGAAAATAAGCAGAAACCATCCATTTCTGTTCCCGCTCGCAATCCTTGAAATATGTTCACCACGCGATGATGTCAGCATACAATTTGAGAGAGTTGGGAGGTTGGATTGATCTGCAAAAGTTGGGGGGCTCCCCTCACCCCTTGCTCTGTGGTAACGGTGCCCATGCAAGTAGCTGGTAAACCAGGCGATGGTGGTGGGAGAGAGGTGTAGGGTGGAGAGTTGGGATATAAGTAGGGTGTGTGAGATGGTGTCAAAGGCCTTTGACAGATCTAGGAATAGTGTGAATACAAACTTGCCTAAGTTGCATTCGAGGTTTATGATTTCAAGAAAGGTTCTGTGGTCAGGGCGGAAGCTGTGTTGGGGAGGGGAGAGGAGATTGTTTAGTGTTAGGTGTGCCATGAGTTGTGCTTGTATTTTTGCCACCTTTGTGGAGGGGGGATGATGTAAGCATGGTGACAGATAGAAGGGACATATGATTCTTGTATGGATCTATTTATAAGAATAGAGAATGGATAGGCAATGCTGTGTGCAGATTGTTTGAGGAAAGTGGGTGGAAGGTTGTTGGGTGCATTGCGGCAGGATTTGAGTTTAAGGAGAAGTCTTTTTATAGTGTTTGTGGGGATGGGCTTGAGGCAGAAGGATGTGGAGGAAGGTTGATTGGGGTGATGGTTGAGGCAAGAGGGGGTGGTGGTGGAGGAGGGGAGGTGGGAAGGATGCTGATAGTTTAGCTATGCAGTCTATGAAGAATAAGTTGAACTGGCTGGCTGTTTCAAGGTTGGAGAGGTTGGGGTCTGGGCAGGGGTTTTCTTTGTTGCCAGGATACAGCATGGATGAGATGGAGTCCCAGATATTTTGGGGATTTGTTGAGTGCAAGGACTGCAGTTTGGAGTAGTGGGCTTTGCGGTCTTTAATTATTAGTTTTTTTGTGGAGTTTATAGTTGCTTATACTCTAGGAGGGTGTTAAGGTTTTTATGTTTTTGATATTGTTTCCATTTTTTGTCCCTTTCGTGCAAGGATAGTTTAGTATCATTTGATAACCATGGGCAGGGATTGGTTTTGATGCATTTGGTTTGGGGGGGGGGGACTTAATGATTGAGATGGGTTAGGAATGAGTGGTTAAAGTAGGAAATGGCATCATCTAGAGGAAGGATTTTTAGAGGCAACCAGTCAGTATGCTTTTAGCATTCAGAGAAATTTAAAGGGTTGAAAGAGGAGAGGTTGCAGGTTTGGATGTAGTGTTGTTTATGAAGTAGAGATGGGAGACAGTCGGCAAAGGCTGGTAGGTGATCGTTCAGAGAATCAGGTAATGTTACAGCTTTGGTGATAAGGTTTGGGTGAGTTATTAGGATCCAGTCAATGATGGTACTAGAGGTACCATCTTTATTTGGTCTGGTTGGAGATTATATTAGTTGGGAGAAGTTGTACAGGTTGATTGTGTGGGATGGGGCTTCAGAGTTACTAGTATTGCAGTTGATGTTGGCATCACCAATTATATAGGTTTCATTTTTTATGTTGGAGGAGAGCCAGGACAGGATGTTTTCAAGAGTTTTGATTTTATCACCAGGGGGAATATAGAGGGCAGTGATATATATGGACTTGTGGTTGTTTATTTTTAGTAAACCTATTATAATTTCAGCATTGGCAAAGGTTGGTATTTTTTTGAAGTAGGGCGTTATGGTACGGGAGGTGGGGTAGATTATTGCTACTACACCTCCTTTTTTGTGGGCTCTGTCATTTCAAATGATTTGGATACCTGGTGGTAGGATTATACTATCTTTTATATAAGTTTTCAGCCATGTTTCATAAATGTTGGTAATGTCTGGGTGATTACGGGAGAGCCAGGCATGAAGGTTAGGGATTTTGTTTTTTAGGCTTTGTGCATTAAGTGTTGTAAGGTGAATGGACTTTGAGTTTGTGGGTTGAGTGGAGGGCTTGGTGAGTTTGATGTTGGAGATGGATCTGGGGTTGTGGTGGATGTCACCAGCTAGTGAGAGAGAGAGGGATGTGATGATGTAGAAGAGTAAGGCCGTGTGTTTGGCAAGGCTAGCTTGGGTTGTGTGAGAGTAGTGATTTTCTGGTACCACATTTAAAAGGGGTGTACAGGCAGTTGGGTTGGAAGCAGTTTTGGTTTGAAAAAATAGACTGGGTTAGAGTTAAAGAGTTCATGTGAGATAAATGAGTAGGATGAGAAGTGAGGTTGATGGTAAGATGTAGTGGAGTGTGTGTGAGAGCTATGACAAGGGTTGGGAAAAAGTGTGAGATAGGTAAGAGGAGAGAGAGATTAGTAGGGCAAATGGGGTTATAGGGAGAGATGTTATGTAGAGCATTGTAGAAGGAGTGGATGTTTGAGGTTATGCAGATCTAAAAGTGGGTGGAGTTTGGCTTAGGTGTATTATGATTGGAGAGGTGTTGGGTGGGGAGGAGTCAGGAGATGTATAAATGTACAGGTAGTGGGGGCAGAATTTGGGGTCAGGGTAGGGGAGTGGAGTGAGCTTGAAGGGTGAATGGAGTGGGGTATACCTTCCGGGAGGAGCAGCAGCCACCAAACTGAAAACAATCAGTGAGAAGGTTAGCAACTACAAAAATAGGGCAGCCTATCATTTTGGTTTGAATGTTACCTTTCTGTTTGTTTTTATTATTTATGCACCAATGGGGAGCTGCAATTCACTGAGAAGTAGGAAAACAATGTAGTTATGCCAAGGGTCTTAGAAAGGGACATGCAGTAAGTGCACACTACTGAGGGATGCCCATGGGACAGACAGAAACAGAGTGTAGTCAGGCAGAAGTTTTTAGTATTTAAAGATGGTGCTGCAGCTCAGGGGAGGAATAAGTAAACTCTCAAGAGGAAGAGGGAGGGAATAGACAGGATTGACAGGGCCGGGAAGCTTACAATAAGATTATGTTATGACAAATGGTCTACTGTTGCTTACTTATGTTTGACACTTTCATTTTCTTTATCGCTATACTATTTTTCTCAGTTTCACACTTGTGATACTGCATATATGCAATCTCTTCGTACATAGCATATTGCTACTAATGTGATCATTATCTATGCTCCCTCTTGAAAGTGCTGAAGAACAGGAGGTACAACGGGGCATATATTTTTTAAGAAAAAATATTACTTAATAAAAAACACTTTCCTTCCTTGTGGTCATACCTCCATATTAATTTCTTCCTTAATTTTCATTCAGATTGCCTGAGGTAACTTGTACCTGAGGCAACCTGAGTCAGTGGATCCTTGGAACAGCCAGATCCGTGTTGTTCATGTAATAGCAAAGCCAGCCTCATCAGTGATGCTGTTTCTACTTGGACAAAATGACATGGACATCTGCAATATGCTGCAGCTTATTTTCTACTTGACATAATTCTAACATTGGGCAGTTTTAGAAACAGCAGGGCAAATAAGGTAATTTATTTAAACTGAAATGAGAGTTCAGTGCGTGTGGAATTCCAAGATGCGAAAATGGAAATATTGAAGACTTTTAAATGAAACACATAAAATATACATTTTCTTTTCAATAGTTTTAGTTTCATTTGTGGGGGACAGCACTCCATCAGCTAGCCTCAAGTGGTACCCCTTGTTTTGAATATTATTGTTATGTACTGCATTGCCAATATCCTGGCTCAAGCCACAAGATCCAGCCATACACAACTTTTTCTCAGGCTATGATTACCTTCTTGATGCTAGTCCTGGCCAAAATTAAGGCAAGGAGGAGGTGCTATCCTTCTTTTCATGTCAGACAATCAAATACAGCTCCTTTCCCAGAGTAATGCCTCCTCAGATTCTTTTCTAAATTGGATACTAACAGAAATCCACTCCCTGATTCTTCTAACTGTTGCCAATCTTCTCCTTCTGTATCATTACATAAGCTTAATAACTTACTAAAGAACTTAACCTCCTCTGTTTGCAGCATCAAAAATCTTATTTTTCTTGGCAACTTTAGCCTCAATCTCCTTGTTCCCTCACAAAACTGCATACTTGAACTTCTCTGCACAAGCTCATGAAAAATACCTCGCTCTCTTACAACATCAAAAATCCTCCTATCTCTCTAAAACAAAGCATTGCACTCATGGAAGCCTAACCCTTCTTCTTCTGCCAGAAAACACTACACCATCCTCAGAAACCTGTCCAAACAACTAATTAGACATCATGAGAGCCATCCTGTGACAACACATAAATCAAATCTGTTTTACACCCTTAAGCAATCCTGGTCAGCAGTCAACAGGTTAACAGGTAATAAAATGTTTCCCATTGCTCGCTCACTCTTCATCTATCTCTGTCATCCTCTGACTTTAGAACTCACTTCTCCACCATCCACTTCATCAGCGCACATACTTCACTCCCTCATGCAACCTCTCCCTCACCGCTGCCTTAAACACGTCTCTTCTACTTTAAAATGATTGTAACAAGAAATATTATACCTCTCTTTGAAAATGTAAAACTTGAGTTGCATGCAGGGACAGACACTTCTTCCACTGAATCATACACGTTATTTATACAAAATATTATTGTTGTACTCCATTAGTTTAACTACAAAAATATATACAGTTACTTCAGACCAGAGGTTAAAATTGGAGGTTTAGAGTACAATACAATCCGCGCCTTGGAAGTATAACAGCCAAATGGATTTTTTAACCTCTGGTCTGAAGTAACTGTGTACATTTTTGTAGTTAAACTAATGGAGTACAACAATAATATGTTGTATAAATAATGTGTAGGTGTCTAGAGATAGTGTTAAATAATTTTATTAATTTTTTATTAATTTTAAATTTTAAGCAAATTTTTAACTAACTAATAATCAATATTGTATTTGGTCATAATTTCTGTGGTGAAATGTTTTGTTGGTGGGTGGGGATGGTGGGGCTGCTTGCTTAATTCTTATTAGTAGCTTTTCAAGTTGGGAAATGTTGAACACGGATGTTTCAACACTATCAAATTACTGACTTTTAATTGTTTCCATGTATATGTGTTTTTATTGGTTAATTAGTTAAATAGGAAGGTACAGGGTGAATATTTAATGTTGGTAACTTTTTGCTTTCCTTGTCTGAAGAAGTCTGGCTATATAGCCAGATGAAAAATGCTTTACAATACAGTTTGTTTTTTTATTGGTTTTTCGTATTAAAGTGTTTGTTGACTCTGGTCCTAAAGTGTTTGTTGACTCTGTTTCCAGCAGTGTCTTTAGCTAGTTTGTCAGTTTATTGTTTTTGTTTTTTAGTAAAAGACCATGTTTTGGCACAAACTACTATTTTGCATTGACCGAAGCCATTCAAAACATAACTAGAGTTGTTCAAAGTGTCTCAGAGGGCACAAAGTGTTTGCAGAGTGTGTGCTTTATTACACTGCAATTATTTCAAAGAGTTTGGTGGGTGAAAAGTACATATATTGCAAAGTGCAGTCAAAGTACAGCCATTCTGAAAAGTTTCTTGTGTGTGTACATTTATTCCCAGAGTGCCACCATTTCAAAGTGTTTCTTACACTGTGCAAAGATATTTCACACAAGTACAGCCATTTTCAAGAGTTTTTGTGCTGTACTGGTAAATAAATGACCTACATAAGTAATTTCTGGTAGTCTGAATTCACACTTCAGAGGACTGAGCTTTAAATTCACTTCACATGTTTTATTTGCAAAGTACAGTTTTTTCAAATTATTTCTTACACAGATAAGGACTGGTATCACAAAGTACAGTGATTTCAAAGTGTCCTTGTGGTACAGAGACTTATTTGCCAAAGTACAGTTATTTCAAAGTTTGTTGTGCTATTGGGCATAATTACAAGTACTGGCCTAAATTTCTGGCATATTTATTTATGTGTGTATGTTCGTACATAATTTCAAGTACCTTCACTACTGTGTGTTGCTATGGCAAAGGTATTTCACAGACCAAGTTCACTTGTGTTTGATCATAATATAGCAGGGAATTGGAGAGTATTTTAGCAGGAATATGGCATTTTCATACAAGCAGATTTTTCTGACAAAGATGCATGCACAAGGGCATTAATTTTGCTTAACTTAGCTGGGTCAAAGGCTACTGAAAGAGAGCATTCATTTGTGTATGCACCAGCAGTATATGCAGGAGAGGGGGAAAAACTGCCATATTCTGGTACCGGTTGAATCAAGAGAGGACCCCGAGTGCTTGAAGCACAAATTTAGAGAAATGTGTGCAACCCCCAGACAAATGTTACATTAGAGGCACTCATTTTATACAAGAGACCAGAAGCCAGGTGAAACTTTTGCAGCTTATATTGCTGACTTGAGAATTAAGGCTAAAACATGCAGATTTGGTGAAGAAAGATGAATTAATAAAGAACAGGCTTGTGTGTGGTGTTAATAGTGCTGAAGTGAGAATGATTTTGCTTTGTGACAGTGATTTAATGTTTAGCAAAGTTATAGAGATTTGTCAAATCCATGAGCTCACAGAAAGGCACACCAGTATGCTTGCAATTGATAAGAGCATGGTTTCAGCAGCCTCTATAACAAACATAGACAGCATGCAACACATGGCAAGCAGAAACAGGCCTAAGCACATGGCAGCAGCAACCCCTGTGGGTCTGGCAGGGAGGACTGGGAGCTTTCTAGCAAGTTCCAAGACTAGCTTAGTAAACAGGACATGCTCAGTGCAGTATAAGGGTTAGTCAGCAAAACCAAAGGCAAGTCTTATTGATAAATGTCATAATTCTGGTGCCAGTCATAGGTCTACAAGGGAGAAGTGCTTAGCATTTGGTCAGCAATGCCACAAGTATAAAAAATGGAACTATTTTCAAAAGTTTTGTAAATCAAGCAAGCCTTATTCAGTTACTAAGAAAGGTCACTCAAAAAGCAAGTTGATCATGTAGAAAGTTGTAGCCCTACTTTCTACGTGGATGGTGTATCAGTGGTCAGTGAAAAGGTTAATGCAGTAGATTTATTGGCAAAGAATAAAATACTTTGTACTGTGCTGATCAATGGCAAACCCACAGAGCTCAAAGTAGACACTGCTTCAAAGTGTAATGTAATGTCAGCAGAAACATTTGCTAAAGTGAGAGCTAGTGAGCAACTTAATTTGACCAATTGCACGAAGCTTGTTGCTTATGGAGGTGATAAGATTCCAACCAAAGGCTCAGTAGTGCTTTCATGCTATTCAACTGGGAACATTTACAGCTTGCAATTTTATGTAGTCAGAAGACCTGTGCAGTCATTATTGTGTCTCAGAGACAGTTTGAGAATGAAACTGCTTTCTTTTACTAAAGAAGTAAATCATGTAAGCACATGTCCCAGTTCCAGCTTCAGTGATACTATTTTTTCATAGTATGCTGATGTTTTCGGCAACAAGCTAGGCATACTTCCAGTTGTGTACGCCATGAAAGTAGATCCACTGGTCAGACTGGCAAGGAGAGCTCCAATAGCTATGCAGGACAAAGTCAAGGTCCAGCTAGACAAAATGGGGCAGCAAGGTGTAATTTGTCCAGTCACAGAACCAACTGAGTGGGTGTCTTACATGATAGCTACTCATAAGAAAAATTCAGATGAAATCAGAATATGCATTGACCCAAGAGACTTGAACAAGGCATTAAAGAGACCTCATCATCCTATGCATAAGGTCGAGGAAATTGCCACCCTTATGCCAAATGCCACTTTTGTTTTCTGTCTTAGATGCAAGAGTTAATTTTGACAAGTAATGCTTGATCACACATCTTCACTACTGACTACATTCAGTTCCCCATTTGGTAGATACAGATTCCTCAGGATGCCTTTTGGAATAAATTCTGCCAAGAAAGTCTTTCAGCGTGCAGTGGAGCAAATGTTTTTCAGGTTACCCATGTGCAATAATGGTAGATGATTTACTGGTTGGAGGCAATAGAATGTGAAGTGAATTTAAAGCTCAGTTCTCTGAAGTGTGAATTCAGACTGCTTATGAAGGTCATTTATTTACCAGTACAGGCTTATGACCAGATCCTTCTAAACAAGCAGACATTCTTGAGATGCTATCTGCAGACAGTGCCCAAGCTTTACAGCATTTTCTTGGTATGGTTAACTATTTGGGCAAATTTATCCCTGTCTTTAGTGAGCTATGAGCACCTTTACAAGAGCTGGCATGCAGAAATGTTGCCTGGTCATAGTTAGAACAACACCAGAAAGCATTTGATAACCTCAAACAGCAAATTGCTAATCCATTTAGATTAAGGTACTAAGATGTCCACAAACCAGTAGTTCTTTCCTGTGATGCTTCAAAGTTTGGTCGTGGTGCAGTTATTCTTCAAGAGGGCACATCTTTTGCCTATGCATCTAGAATGCTTACCCAAATTGAGATGCAGTATGTTCAAATTGAGAAGGAATTTTTGGCAATTGTGTTTGCATGTTCAAAGTTCCATGATTATATTTATGGCCGAGCTATCCAGATAGAAACTGGCCATCAACCGCTAAGTCACTATTTTAAAGAAGCCTATGCATTCAGCTCCAGCAAGACTACAAACGATGCATAAATTGCAAAGGTATAATTTCAAAACGGCCTATACAAAAGTCAGCTTCTTTCTCTGACTGATACCTTATCCAGATCACCCAGGAAATACCACTGAACAGCTTTTTTGACTTTGATGTCATGGAAATGAGTAATTTTTCTACAACAAGACTTGATGAGCTAAGCAATCATACAAAGACTGATCCAATTTTGCAAAAGCTCAACCACTTTAGCAATGTAGGATGGCCATCAAAGCAATCCTGTGTACCGCCAGAAGTGAAACCTTACCTTCCATACAGACAGAGATGCTGATGGAAGAAGGTATCATTTTCAAAGGTCACAATGTTATTGTTCCAATTTCCTTACAATGTGAATACATTCAGATTTTGCATTGTGGCCACCCAGGTTCCGATTCTACCAAAAGAATGGCAAGAAGACTAGCAGTTTGGGCTTCTCCATCGAAAGACAATGATAAAGTGCTTTATTTTTGTTCAGTGTGCAACAAAACTAAGCCATATTTCCAAAAGAACCACTTCAGCTAAGCCAAATTCCTCAACTACCTTGTTCGGTACTAGCAATATACATATTGGAGTGGAACAATCAGCATTGCTTAGTGTTGGCTAACTCTTATTCGAACTGGTTTGAGATCAATTTGCTACCTAACCTAATATCCACTGTTGTAAGATGAAATGTCATTATTCAGTCCATGGAAGTCCACACAAAGTTATTTCTGACAATGGTTCTCAGTTTACCAGTCAATTATTTCAGAGATTTGCAAAAGAGTGGGACTTTATTCATGTTACTAGTAGTCATGAATATTCACAGTCAAACGGCCTTGCTGAACATGCAGTACAGACTGCAAAGCAATTACTAGAGAGGTCAAAGCATGGCAATACCGAAATCTTGTTGAATTTACTTAATCTCAGAAATATACCCCGTGACAACCTACTTGGCTTGCCTGCTCAGAGACTTCTATCTAGGCAAAGCAGAACAACCTTGCCTATCAGTTCTGGTTTATTGGTGCCTAATGCTAAAAACAACAGAGCAATCAAAGTCCAACATTTTAAGAAGCATTCTTAGAAGTCCAGCTATGATAAAATAAGCAGATTTCTTCATCCATTAAAAGAAGGAGAGACAGTGAGGATGCAAATAGCAAAAGGCTTTGATAGAACTGGTCAAGGGAGAGGTGCATGTGCCATGCCTAGCCCAGCCCAGATCCTACTTAGTGGAATTTGAGGGTATATAATACAGGAGAAATCGCAGGCATCTTCTTTCTGTATCAGTAATGATATTTCAGCATTAACCTGATACAGATTCTAGATCTCCGAACAACCCTGACAATGTTCATACCAAAGAACATGTCTCAGTATCCATTCCCATTCCTGATGATATCGTAGTTGTCCCCAAAGTTGAACATTCCTTGAAGACAGTCCCTGCTGCTAGATCCAATTCTGACTTTTATGATACATGATCAGGTCATATTTCTAGACCTAGTGTAAAATACACAGCAACTTGGACATGATTGTTTTATGTGTCTGATTTTGTATAATTGCTTGTCAAAAAATCATTTCTGTAAACTGCATGTCATTGAATACTGTTATTTAGTATATGGACTATTTCTCAAAGAGGGAGAATGTAGATCAGAGCGAGTGTACATACCTTTAAGAAGCATTTCCAGATGTAAGTATGTGCATATAAGTAGTGAGCATGTGCAGGCAGCAGTGCCATTTTGAGAGAAAAGCCAGAGTGTTAACATGTATGAGTGTGGTAGTCAATCTGTTTATAAGTTTATTTAAGTTTAAGTTACAAAACCTCATTTCTGATGTGTGTGTAATAAAGCTGCTTGAACTGAACCCAGGAATGTTCATCTGTTTTACCCTGACCAGACAAGCAACGCTATCTGTCTCCAAAAGAAATTCTACTAACATTCAAATGATGTATAACTCCATCTGTGGCTTTATTACCCTTGCCCCAAAGTATGAACACCACTGTCTTACACAAGCCAAAGCTAATTGGCTTCTGGTTCAGCAACAAGCCAGTCTACTCCTTGGATCTCAGCTTTTCTGGCTCCTGAAAGAAAACAACTGCCCTTCTCTTTCCCCTAGCTTACTTAGATAGCCTCTGTCATACAACTTTCGATATCATAGCCTCTCAGAGCCACTCTTGTAAGCACCTAAAACCAGATTTTAGCGCTCTAACTATTCACACTCTCTCTACCCTCAGACCTCAAATCTTAAAGACCTCTCTAACTTCTCCTCCTTGTCACAACTTAAAGAGCACATCATGACACAAGCTACTTATTAAGGCACTGCATCAGGTCCTATAACCTAGTTATAACCTAGTCTCCCTAATCTTCAACACACACTGCCTATCATTTTCACTATAGCATATTTTCTGTAACTCATGACATGTTGTGCTCAAAGTGATGTAAATACTGTACATAGTTGTTTCAGATGATTACATTATTTTTTTTTACTGTATATTAATTATTCCTTTTCTCTAGTGTGCTCTTTTATTGCATAAATTAATTTTATTTTTTCCACTTAATGTGTGTTCACATTCTCGGCTGAGACTGAAATTGGTCCAGTGGGATCAGTGCTCTTCCTCATCTAACAAATTACATAATAAATAAATATAATATGCTGGCTTTATCTTTTTAATGAAAACAATAGCAGTTATAATTGTTAAAAAAAGATTACTAAACAAAAAAGGTAAACCTACACATATCTATTGAGTGCAACATGATAGTACAGTATATCTGCTTCTACATTTCCTTTAAAATACTTCATTACATAGATAGCATTTTGAAGTTCACCTTTTTAAATTTTATGGAAAAATGTTACAATATTTAATTCAAATGTACAAGTTTGCAAGGTGATATTTAGAAGTAATCTGCTCTCTGTGAAGCAGTACATAATTTGATCAGCTGTTTGTTTTACACTTTCCCAGTGTCAACAGAATTTGGCTTGAGCTTCTTCTTTATTCAGCTTTTCCTGGTTAGGGGTCGCCGCAGCGAATCACCTGTCCGCTCATGATTGGCAGTGGAGTTTTACAGTGTTGACTTGCCAGCCTGGCACTCAACCTTCCGCAGAAGGCACACACATGCACACACTCACACATAGGACAAAGTTAGAGTGTCCAGTCCACCTACAGCATGTCTTTGGGATGTGGGAGGAAACCGGAACACCCGAAGGAACCCCACGCGACCACAGGGAGGACATGCAGACTCTGCACAGAAGGCACCCCAGCCAAGGATCAAACTGGAGAACTTCTTACTGTGATGCAGCAATGCTAACCGCTGCACCACTGTGGTGTACATCAAAATTAAATGGTCGTGAAACGTAAGCATGAAAACGTCTCCCTATTTAAATGTTGCCACTTGAAATGCTGCGTGCCAGCAATCTGAAAAAGAGAGAAAACACAGAAGAAAAGCAAATCTCAAAGATCGCATTTCTCCTTTAAACTTCTTTGTTGCAGGCGGGTAAGTCCCACACCCACTAAATGTATATATAGCAACTCTGAGATTGCCATACCTCAGATAATAGGGGATATTCCAAGAAATAGCACATCAGACTTAATATATGTACATCTGTTTTTTGGTCTTTCAGTCTCCATGTTTCAGGACTCACTCTCACAAGTCCTGGCATTTCAAATGGTTATTGAAAAAATATTTCATTTAGATGCTTATATAATCACATTAGCCCCATACTGTGAACTTAAGAAAGTTGATAAAACACATTATCACCCTAAGTGATGATTCAAAATAAAGCTGCTCATGTCTGAAAAACTCTTTAAAATGATATTATGCAAAAATTCAGAAATTAAAAATTTATGAAGAGCAAAAGTAGTGTTGATCTCCTCCATGAGGATTCAAGTTGCTGAATTTCTCAAGTACTTTACTGAAGGATGATGAACTTGCTGTTTTGAAGTCAAACAGAAAGTGTGAATAATGTGCCATAAATTTAGAACAAATATCATGGGATTAAAGGAGACTGCCAGTCAAGAATCAAAGGTGATAAATAGTAAAAATGTGGCAGAAGCAATCATGCAGCAGCAAAATACGAACTTCTACTGTTGAAACAAAATCCATACTTTATTGGTGTACATGGTAAGCGCTTTCACAGTCGCTTCATCAGACCAAGACACACCTATCCCAAAACTCAGTCCTTATATTATATAGTATTTCAAGATTAGTAACATAATTAATTAATTGAATAATGACTAATTAGCATATTGTTATATGAAGTATATACAATATATAGATAAAAATTGTTCGTTTAAAACTTCTGAAGACCTTTGTTATTTATATTTTGGTTCTCAAGAGTGTAGCCCAGTTATACATCTATGTCTTTGTTTCATTACATGACAGCCTGAGCTGCTATCAAATTCTTGAAATTTAGATTAGAAAAATTAAAAATGTCTTCTACAATCTTATAAATTATCTTTCCAGAAAACATACCATTACTGGCAACATTATAAAGAAAGCAGTCACTACCATTGGTTTCCTAATGCCCTTAATTTTCTTCATAGGTTCATAGCTATATACTGCATACTAGTCTAATGACCATTATGGTCTTTAGAAGCCTCGCCGTGCAACCCAAATGTGACTCACAAATTTGTTTTATATAAGTGATTTACTGACTGCCTCTGTCCATCAGACATATAAGAGAAAGACCAAGGGTGAATTGCTGATTACCCATCCATTGGTCCAAGTTACATTAAAAAAAAGTGATAGGGAGGAACTCTGCTTCACATGGATAGGGAGCCTGTTCCAGAGAATGTGAATTCTCTGAGAAACATATCTTTCTCTCCAACATGTCATGTTTATGTCAAAAGCAACATTTAGGTGATTTAATCTAGTAGTCCTAATGCTGATTGTTTTGTGGATGTGCAAAAGGTTCATCAAAACAGGGTCCAGGGATAAGGCAAAGATCACCTCTCAGAAGTTATGAGACAAGGCTTTCAGTTGATCACTATAAGACATTGCATTTACTCCCTGTATTCATTTTGTAAGGAACCTGTGTGGACATTCCAGTTGCTGCATGTGTCAGGTACATACTGAAGGAGCAATATACTCTATGAAGGGTCGGATGAGGGGGTCTATATTATGTTATCAAAAAGCCATAATATCGAATGGCTTTTCATCGAACAATAAAAGTCGAAAGCTGAAAATGAAGAAAACGTGAATGAGTAAATTCTTTCCCTGGAAAAGAAACTGCTTGGCCATCACTGTGAGTTTGCCCTTTTCCCCACAGTAGTACGATCTCGGAGTTGTTATATTTAGTTAAGGGGGTGGGGGCATAGCCCCTCACATTGTAATGTTTAGATTAGTGTGAAGGTGGTGGTAGGGCTAACGATTTCTTTCCCAGGGAAACAATTCGCTCATCCACGTATTTTCAGCTTTTGACTTTTATGGTTTGATCAAAAGCCGTTCGATATTACAGCTTTTCAATAAAGTAATATAGACCCTCATGAGGGAAGAGTACAGTGGTATGATTACCTCTGTAGGCTTAGATGCTATGCCCTTGCTTGAGCAACATAAAAGGATTTTCTTACTACTTTGGACACATGCTGTTCGAAGGCTAGAATACTATCTATACAAATTCCCAGATCTCTGACTAGTGAATTAACTTTTAAATGTTTTCTATTTATGTTTTACTTATCCAGGGTGGTGTACTTCCCAAAAAGTCCTTGTGAAACATTGAGGGGCTGCCAGCCCAACCAGATAGAATCTTGTAAATAATTCTATGTCATTTGTAAATATTAATATAATCCACAGGCTTGGTTTACAAATGTAAAGAGAACTATATGTTATGATTAAACTATATGTTGTAGTGAGCTTCAAAAATGTAACCACAGTACACTCTGCTTGAAGAAAGCTGATAAGTCAAGCATTGTATGACTATTTGATCTCAAGCTTGGAGAGAGGTGTCTGTGCCAGGAAATTCTTTCTATTGTCTTGATTTAAGAGATACTTACTGAGGTTTTACATGTATAATGTCTTTTATTGCTGTGGCTTCCTGGCCAGGTGCAGCTTATTAAGAAATGTAAATTTTGAGTTTCTGTTAGCCTGGGAACCAAAGAAGTGTCAAGAATGATGTAATGTGAAATGACTCAGCAGTACTGAGTTATCAATTTAAGACTTTCTCAGAGAGAGAGAATTGAGCATTTTGGATTTTGTCTGAACATGTTAACAACTCACCAGCAGTCTGTCTTGTAAGTAAAGTAGTATTTATAATTGTGATTTCTCTTAGAGTTAGCTATGAATTTAGCCAGATTAAACTAGCTGTTTTCTATATTTGTCAGACTATCCTATGATATTGTTTTAAAGTTTTTCCTATGATTGCTGAACTCTGTAATGTCACTGCATTGATGTAATAAACATTGTCTTGTGTTATTATTTATTATTAAATATTTTTAAACCTTTCAACTGGGCTATTTTGTGTAGAGATAATTTAAGCACTAGAGTACTTGTATTTATTTAGTGATACTGTACAAAGCCAGTCCAATAGTCTTGATGTTTATCACACTACTAATTGAAGCATAATATTGCACAGTAAAATTGGACACCCTTTGGTAAGGGCTTTATTAGTAGCTGATAAATAGTGGTTGATGGCAGTGGATTACTACCTTATAGCCTTGGCAGAAAGGGGCATAGCTGGAAAACCTGTGCCAGCCTTCCCCAGGAGTGTCTGTGTGTTTGTATATAACTCATATCTTTGTGTGTGTGTGTGTGTGTGTGTGTGTGTGTGTGTGTGTGTGTGTGTGTGTGTGTGTGTGTGTGTGTGTGTGTGTGTGTTTGTGTGTGTGTGTGAGCTACTTGGGCAGGGACACGAAGCACTGGGTGGACAGAGAGGGTGCTGGAGGTTTTAGCTTGACTACTAGGCTGAATACGAATGAACAGCCTTAATGTAAGACCCAACACAAGAATAACGTTTACAATGTGGAATCACATTTTCGTCATCAACTTCATCAGATAAAATGAAGATTTTATCTGATTGAAGATAGATTTTATCTGATGAAGTTGATGACGAAAACGTGATTCCACATTGTAAACATTATTCTTGTGTTGGGTCTTACATTAAAGCTGTTTGTGTCATTCCAACTGGGTTTGAGGTGCTTTTTTCTGGTTTAATAGTTTATTTTGGCACCATCCGGTTTTTCTGGTTTAGGCTGAATACTACCCTATTGCAGTGCCAGTGGGGAGTCTTATTGAGGATCTGGAAAGAAAGGGAGAATCCAGCCCCAGACTGACTTTGACCTCTGTGTGCTCTTAAGGGAAATTGCACTTTACTGTGTGTACTCGTTATCCTTCCCAATGCACATGCCCCTCACTGGTGCTAGTGGTGAGGATTGATGCTCCTTGATTACTGGGCCAGTGCATGGGTGTCACAGTCTTAAAATGCATTTCTTTTTTGTTTTTTCAATAAACATCTTTACTAAATTATCACATATGCCATAGGCAATCTTATATTTTTATAAATGAAAAACAAGTAACACTGACACCACTTTAGTTGCAAACTTTATACATCACAGACACCATTGATACAACTGTAGTTGCAAACATTATACATCACTTATAATCTATCCAGTCATTGTCAGTTAAGCATTATATGGCTCATTCAAATCCTGCCTCTTAAATCGCATTCCTTCTCTCCATATATTGTTCTCACAATTCCCATTTTTTCCTATGTACTTTGCTGCTTCCCTTTTCTAAAGATCACAATTCCAGTTGTTTTATCTCTGTTATTGTATTCACTCCTTCTAGTGAAGTTGGTCTAAACTTTGATTTCCATTTTCAAGTAATTGCTTTTTTGGCAGCCTCCATAATTAGACTCAGCAAGGCTTTACTATGTCTAGGCAATTCCGATTCTATATCATAGCTCAAAAAAATCATCTCCGCATCCCCAGTCAATCCAATCTAATAATAACACACAAAACTATGTACATCTTCAAATATTGAAGTTTCTGCTTGCTAATAAGAACAAAAGTTCTATGTTGATAGCCAAACAGACAGGCTACAGTTAATCAAAAAGATAGGTTAGCCATGCTGAGAAATGTAATACAGCCTGTGCTATTAGTAAGTGCTATTTGATTTTGTCTATCTTTATAGTTCTCCCAGCAGAGAAAACACTTGAATGCTTTCAGTAAGAACCTTCTCAAAGCCATTTCTCTTTATCAAATTGTCTTCTAGTTACATGCAAATCAAACACAAAACTACTAGGGATACCTTGTTTACCAGAAACTGAACAAAGAAAAAGAGACAAGGGAGATAAAGAAAAAAAAATAGCACCTGTTTATATTAGTATCCCCATTGCATTTAAATAAAACTGAGAACGCTATACCTCAAGTCTAATTCATTTTGTCTCATCTTTAAAACTCTCCCACGTAGGAAAGCCCCTGATTGCTTTCAGAAAACATTATGTCCCAGGCAATTTCTCTTTTCCTTTTTTTCTTTTCCCTCAGCCGATCTCCTTCCCCCAGACTGTCTCCAGTTTTTCTTTATCACATTGTCTCCATGAAGACATGAGAACCAGACATACTCTTTATCAGATTGCTTCCATGGAAACATGAAGACCAGCTGCAGAACTGCTAAGTATACATGCATTTGCTAGAAAAAAAGGCCTCATAATATTCAATATTCTTTTTCATTTACTTGCTCTTTCTTATAACTAAGGTCCTTAATCCAGTCATTTCCCCATACAAGAATGAAAAAAGGCACATTTTTGCTTTATCATTCCTTTTTAACCAGGTTCTTTTTTTTCACATTGCATTGCCTATATTTCACAAAACTGCACAAGACAAAAGAGAGAAGACGGAAAAAAAGAAAAACAGCAGCAGTTTACAATCCTCACTATGTTTAAAAATAGCATGCAAAGAAAATCATACATCACAAATGCAGTACTATTAAGAAAAGAAAATGTTCTCTTTGCTTACAATTAGCTCTTTCCCCTCTCTTCCCCTCTGCAAAGCATTTTTCAGAATATTAATGACACGAAGTAGGACATATACTTTAGAGTCCCAACAAATCCAACAAATTTTGAAAAAGTCCAATATTTCCAGATTGTCTTATTCTGTCATATTTTACAAATATATTTTTTGCATTGTAATCCCAGATTAAATTACATGTTTTATTACTGTTCTCCATTGCTCAGATCCTGACTCTGCTTCATTTCCAGTGTACTCTTGATTCATCTAGTCATCTCTCGTGCTCCCTTCCTTCTCTCAGGCATTTTCAGTTGAAATACTGGAAAAGGTTTTACAGGCACAGTCTCTCTGTAGATTTTACTACCAGAAGAACAAGAACCAGAATCTCCTTCTATTTCACAGCTCACTATTTGTGGACAACCTTTTATTTCCTCCTTAGCATGTACTTCATCAAAAAAATGTTTTTGTCCCTCCAGGGAAGAATACTTTGAAGACAGCTGGGTAATCTCACACCTGCATCTCAACATTCCCTGAATAGTGGAACAGATTTGCTTCTCTTCTGCCTGATGTACAATGTATAATCATTCTCCACAAACACTCTGCTGTCTCCCACTTTTAGTATTTTGTCCTTCTGCCACAGTTTTATCAGAATCAACTCCTTCTGCTGGTAAAATTGCATCTTTGCTATTAAAGATCTAGGTTGCTTTCTTATAGCTGTGTTTGGAGCATACATATGATGTGCCCTTTCAACTAACAACTCCTACTGTATAATATCAGTCCAGTTGCTCATTTGTGCTTTCCTAAAATTCATGTAGTCTGTTCCTTCCAGCTTCTATGGTATATCTGAAAATCTCAAGTTTTCCTACATGCTCTGTCCTCTAATTCTATTATTTTTTGAAACATGTCTCCCTGAGAAGTCTTATATTCAGCCAGCCTTATCTTCATTTTGACCTCTGATTTTTTCAGCTTTATCATGTCATTTATCTGTTTAAAGCTTCTTCAGTTTATTCCAGCCTTTTGTTGTTTGTGTTGATATGCTCTATCAGTGTTTTGTTTATTTTAACTAGGCCTGTATGCAGTTGTCTTATATCCGCCTATAGGTTATGGAAGTCATATCTGAAGGTTGCATTGCTTTTTGCTGAATAGCTGCAGAACTTTCCCTAGTCAGAGTTTCTTCCTTACTTTTTGTAGTTGATCTGTTCCTGGTCTTCTGTATTTCTTTATTCCTGGTATCCAGGCAGTGCACTTACTAGCAATTATTGAAATGTATCCATAGTCTACTGGTCTTATCTGCTGAGTCTGTGTTTTCACATTGGGAGAGCTAGACTCAAGTTGTTACTCAATGTGCAGCCATCTTGAAAGTCCTCTATGATGCATTGCTTGGTATTGAGTTTTAAACCATGGTCATACTGTTTTTGATTCCTTAAGGATTAAGTGGTTATCAATAAACATGAGACAATTTCTACATTGTCTCAAAATACCCATATCCACCAAGCTGTTTACAGCTAAGTTAGGAAATTGCATACCCATACTATCCAGTCCTTTGGTATATGAGCTACAAGGTGGTGGTGTATTGGTATTAGAAGGCCATTAAGGATGCTTTATTGGAGCGGATTATGCTAAAGAGTACTAAACTCTATTAAAGTAAATGTTTACACAACACTGAATTTAAGTAAATCTGTAGGTATTGTCACTTGACTCCCAACTCGCTGCTGTAAGTTTATTGGCACACAGGTATTTGTGCAATATTGCTGCTTTACAGTGTACAGTTTTATGAACAATTCTTTCTATATGTTTGCTACTGTACAGGGCACTGCTAATTTATGCAACTGCACAACATTTATAGCAGCACAGATAAAACAGAAAACTAACTGATGAGCCCTCTGCTCAATAATATGACTACACTATGATTTCTTTAGCGCATTTCACAAATCAGACAGACCAGACAAACATGTCCTGCCACAAGATGAACAACCCAGGCTCCTAATGTAAAATCACAGTAGAAGTGACCCACAAGTGCAATGTTACCAGAAACTACTTAAAAAAACTTGCTGGAAATCCCTTGTTGAAGAGAATTTCAAGACATTCTTACAATTATTTTTTACAAACCAAAAAAAAAAAAAAAAACAAAGAGTGAAATGCACACGCAAAAGCAGGAAACAGTAGTCATCACTCAAAATAATATCAATGCAATTTAGCAAACAAAAGAACTTAACTTTGTCGGGTTGGCACTGGATACAAGTAAAACACTTCTGGAATGCAGGCCAAGACTCCATGTTTTGATGAGATGCTGGAAAATAAGCAGTTGGCTATACTGTATGTAGTAAAAGAGGTTTACTCCACAGCAATATTGGTTTACTGGGTGGGAACTCAGTGTCATGGATCTATAGAAAACAATGGGTGAGAATAGCACATAAATAGCTTATACAACAGTCTATAGCAATGAAAGAGGGGAGGGGTTGACACTAGAAATCAGATTATCATAAGAGGTGGAGGACACAGACACAGCCTTACTAGGCCAGCAAGAGAGGCATGCAAATAAAGGCAATACTTGGGCTCTTTCAGAAAAGTTAGCTTAATGTAATACTGATGGATGGGCAGACATAGAATGCAACTTTAAGCAGATGCAAGATGAACAGAACATAAAAGCAATGAATGACAAACTGGACCAGAGACAATCCTCTCACTGTTGACCTTCTCCTACAGTTTAAGACACAGGACTACGCAGAAACTACCAGTAACACTGTTCATGGAAAAATGAAATAAGAAATGACTAAGGCTCAAAATCTCACAGTACACAAGTCTGCCACCACTGTGAATTAAATTACAATAATATGGGCCAGCAGGATTTAAATACAAATGGATAGCTTTTTAAAGCAATTATTTTTGTGAAAATAGAAGTGTGGAATAACAAAGTAATGCAATCTTCCCACAACTGTTAATAAACAACACTAAACTCCCATAACAAACTATAAAATACAAACAGATGGAAAGAGCAAAAAAGTACAAAGTAGCATTACCACACAGGTCACAAAGTGCAACTCAAATATGTAATCAGGATTGAAATAATTAAAATAATTAAATTCTTTCTGTCTCTTTCCTTTTTTTAAAGGTAGTTACTCACAGTTCTACACCTCTCCAAGTCTTGTATAAAAGATGATTTATTTCCCGATAAGTAGCCCAAAGAGTAGAGGTGAAAAAGGGACATCCATGTCTTTCTTATATTTCCTTCAGTCAACAGTGTCCCATTGCCAAAAATATTAAAAATTTGATCCTGATGTAATACTTTTCCATTTTGTAGAGCTGTGCTGAATCCATATCCTGGGTAACAGCAGCCATGCCAAAAATGTGAAGGTGTTTTTAACATTACAAAACATGCCATCTGAAGCTGCCATCCTCCATCCATTAACATAAAACTTCACTAGGTCACATCACCAGTCTATTCCATGCAGATCCTAGACAAAACCCCACTGCCTGTTATTTATAACAGAGGGACCAACATTTTCAGGAATTTTCATACCATATTAGAAATGGCATTGAATTATACTTCTCCATAATGAATGAACTACCTTTCCCTTTAGCGAGCAACATTATCCTGTTTCCATTTATGAAAATAATTATCCTATACTAACTATACCAGCATACATAACATTTTAGACATGGGTCCTCCTATTTAGAAAATTCATACATTCATATGTTCCAAGTGCATTTGTATTCAGTGAACAAAGCCTTCAAAATATTTCCTATAATGTGAATAAATGTTAAATCTATGCTTAATTTTAGACATATTATTAGTTTTTTTAACATTTGGAGAAAAGCACTTCCAGAATCTAGCATAAACTTATTTATTTTATTAGTGGAGTGTATTGTGGTATTCTAATTGAATCAGAGAAACACTTGCTATGTAGAATATAAATTTGTTAAGCCATAAAAAATTACCTCGAATAAACATATGGCATAAACTATACAAATTCAGTCTGATCAGAATAAGCATTCTCTAAGAAAATAATACATTCAGTATTTTTTCTGAGCCATCTCAAACATTTTTATCTTATTGTGTATAAATACAAATTGTTGTTTTGTACTAAAGTTATAGCTGACTTAAAAACATATATAATGACATAATATAATTGCAACTCCTGTTAGGTTAGCATAGCATCAACTGATATGTAACATCTGCATAACTTTATTTCTAAACAATGAGTCCTGATTTCAATGGCAAAAGCTATTGTTAATAATTATCCCATGAAACCAGCACAGATGCATAGACAAGTATCACCCCGAATGCTGCTCAGATGACCTGCGTTCACATAGTGGCTTCAGTGACTGATGTTGTTAGCAGAGAGAAAGGATGGTGCCTATCTTGGGTGGGACAGAAGTCATTCCTGGCCAGCTATGCATGCAGCCTTGTAGTCATGGGACCAAGGTCTCTCAAGTACCTATAGCAGAGACAGTAGCTTCTGCCCCCATGTGAGAGAATGAGCATGCATGCGTGGACATGACGGGAGGCTTGATAGCTCCTGAATGATGCAGATGTGCAAGTCACCATCAGGGTATGCTTACACTGTAACAGAAAAATAATTTGACTATGATACTAGCTTACACCCTGTTGAATATGAAGATGATGTTGATCATCAGGGAATTGGTATGCCAGTGTACCAGTGGGGTGGCTAAATGGTTGGCACAAAGAAAGACAGATAATAAGATACAATAAATAAATAATATGTAAAAAAAATTCCCAATATTCTTAATATTACTAACCACAACTAACCACAAACATCTTCTGACCATCCAAACATAATTCCCTACTGAATATACACAGATCCAAAAAAAAAAGTGATTTTTCTCTTCACCAATGTTATGTTCAGGTGTAAGCTGCTGGCTCCACTGTTTATGGAATTCTGATAAACATTTTCTTTACACACATCATTGTCTGATGACAGTAAAATACCCAGTTTGTAATCATCAGCATAATTTGAAATTCAGTCTCTCACAACTATGATAAGATTAAAATGCGATTAAAGATGAAATGAATTAAAATCATGCCCTTGTTTGCTCACATTTGATTGAGTTACCCATAATGACATTTGGTCCAAAATAGTCATACACTGCTTACTTTCTGATAACCAATACTTTATCCGTCTAGTAGGACAGAGATTTACTGCATACTTGTTGAAGTTTTATAAGATTCCCCACCAAAAATCACAATGTCAAATGCATTGTTTAAATCAAAATAAACTAATAGCGCAAAAATGGTAATTTCTATTGTCATACTGATCATTTAATTTAAACAAAATTCTGGGAAAATGCATCTCACTCCGCAGCTTTACAAGATTTTAAAGCAGAGATTTTCTTTATTTCTGACCCCTCAAATCCCTCAGGTGGATGAATCATTGTCTTATATTCTCCCTAAACCCTTTGAGCATATATCCAGATCCAAAGTATCAAAGCTCATAAATTGATTAAAAAACAATAATTGTAGATCAGTACATCATGCATCTGAAATTCAGTCATGCTATCCAGTTGCTGGTATTGTAGAGACTACATGTTCTCGCTCTGTTTATGTTGCTTTTGTCTGGGTATTCAGGCTTCCTGCCATATACTAATAACATGCCATTAGACTAGCTACATTAAATTTACTATATATTTCTATGCTGTATTTATGAAAAGCCCAATCACCTGGTCATCTGGTCGACAAATGATAAGACAAATAAATAAAAGAATACTTTTTAAATTCCTCCTTTATCTCTTGGTAATCACTCATGTTGTATTTCACTCTCCAGATGCTGACTAAAGGTTGTTGTTGTTTTTCTTTTCTTTAAACTTTCATGTGATAAATCTGACACGCTTTCCCTATTAATCCATCAACTATTACCAGTCTTCAATGTGTCCAGTTTTGCTTGAGATATAGTTAGGTATTCTAATGTGGAGCTCAGCCTAGTTTATTTTTCCTCTGTATTTCTTCAGAATCATCTAGATATTCATTTGATGGTAAAGGATGGCCTTCTATAAATAGTCAAGCCCTCTCTCAATGTACTCGATAAAAAGTCTGACTCTTCTGTATTTCTGCCTCCACTGGCTATGACATCAGCTCAAATGGATGTCTTATTCCATCCCACCAGTTAAAATCTAGCTGGCCTCTGTCAACCACATCCTTCTGAACCATTCAGTTTACATTGTCCTGCAAATTAGCTTCCATAGCATCCTTTAAGAGTTATACAGAGCCCGTCCTCCACTTAACTTTCCCAACCTCTTGTCATCAGTTATATCAATGATAATATTAACATGATCAGAGATAGCCGTTTCCATATTTTCTATACTAGCAAGTCTTTTTATGACAGCTTCCAAAAATGAAATATATTCTATCATGCAAGACCTCTTGGCTGATTCCACTGAAACTGTATACAGCCTTCAGTCCTTGTACGTATCCATCTAAATATTCATTCATACATCTCCATCCATACATTTATGTTTTTTTTTTTTAATATGAAACTATTTTCTTTAAACCTCCTATCCTTCTCAGTATCTGTAGCTGTATTTAAATCACATACAATTACTACTATATATCACAGATCTAGGAGTTACAGCAGGGGATTGGGTTTATTAGCAGATAATACGCAGTTTCCTATACTGAAGGGTTTGATTCACCTAGCCTCCATTTGCCAAATGTGTGACTCTGAGCAAAGAACTAACCCATGACAGTGGTCTAGGGTAATTGGGAAACTGTCTAGACTGCTGCATGGTCTCCTTAACTGCATGCCTGGTGACAACCTATGAACCTATAGTATATACATATTGTCTCATGCCTGAAAAATAGAAAGGAGATGGCATCATCATGGTTAAGTGCTGTAGTGCCATAGTTAGGTCCTGAACAGTCCACAGAACTGGTGACTCCCGCTCAACCCAAAACTAGGACAAAAATGGTAACTCCCAAAAAATCATACGATTACTAATAACACCTAACTATCTGACTTGCTACATATAAATTATGGGCAGAGAAGTCGGCCTCTCTATTACCTTAAATAGGAGTTTGCATGCCCAGCACAAATATTCTGGGTACTATTTCCATGCTAAACAAGGAATGCTGATGGACTATTCGTGGAAAAATTTAGATATGTTCCTGTAAAGGGAGTTCTTTGGGGTCTGAAGAGAAGAAAGTCTTGACAGCAACTATATGTTGTGGGTATAATTCCTGTCTCTTGTTGAATCAGAAGGGATTAATCGACTTTTAGCTGAAACTGACTGCTAGTCCTTTTCTTATGCAGACTCTGACATGGACATAAAAGATGCTGTGAATCGATTAACTAGTCTGGATGTTTTTGCTTGGTGAAAAATCTATAACATGACTTCAGTTAACTGTGTTGAAAAAATTCTGCATTACTTTCTTTAAGTTTTATTTCTACAATAACCAGTGTATATTTTATAGAATACAGACTTCCGTGTGTTTAATCAGCCACAGTTTGCATAAGCCCATGGTTGCCCCTGAGGTCAGCCTTCAATATCATCCATTTACCTCTTGTATTGGTAATGACTGCCTCCGTTACAAAGGTCCCTCTATTCTCTTAGGCTTATGATTAACCAACTTTATTTAAAAATCCTTGTAATTCAACATCACAATGTTCTTCATACTTAGTTTACTCTCCTGAATATAAGCAAATTATAGAAGCGTGCAAAACATCTACTAATTTCACCATTCATCACTGAATGACAGATATTCCCCTGATAAGTATGTGTACCATAGTATCACAGAGAAAATGCATGCGATTATTATATCCAAAATAAAAGTAACTGTGTACTGTATGAAAAAATTAACAATAAGCATTTAAAAATCAAAGGTTAATTAGGTATAATAAAGCCCTTAAAATAAGTTTAGGTAAAATGTACAGTACTAATAAAAAAGAATGTATTCCACCGAGCATACACTGGTGGCAAAAAGGACATTAACTAGCAAAACTTCAATTAACCTTCATGCATATAACATTCATACATTACGTGGTCCTAAAATGACAAACATTTAGTTCCCACTGAAATGTCATGCATCACTCTTCTTAGGAAATAATTAAACCATGCATATTAACCCCTTTGCCCATATTAAGGGTTTTACACAAACGTCATGTAAAGAATGTATGGAAGGACAAGCATACCATAACTGTCTCCCTAGTCAGAAAATTATGTTTCTCACAGAAAATAATAATATACACAGTACATAAAAGCTTTGTTTACCTTGAAAAAATATATGTAAGACATACCAGAGAACAACTAAGGTATGCTATGTCTATGCTTCCCTTTATTTATACTGTAAAATTGGCAGTGCCTGTTTAAAAAAAGACTTGCAGAGAGGCTAAGAACTTTGTATCAGCTGAAGGAAATATACATCGCCTAACAAATTCTGATTCCACATCTGGCTCTAAACTTCTTTATGAAGATCAATATGAAACAAATAGACTTCTCTCTGTGGTGGTTACCAAAGTGCTGTTTACTAGTGCTAGTAACAAAGTGGATACATGCCATATTTAAAAAAAAAAATACACTGGTGAAGAAATGATTAGTGTTTTTTTTTTTTTTTTTTTTTTTTAAGGATGACTTGTTTATGCCATTTCCATTTGGAAATTAGTTACTATACCCTAGGACCAAGCTCCACTTTTACCTGAGCTAGTGATCGAATATTTTTTCAGACTTGTTTGTAATTACAGTGCCTGCCATAGCAGAATCAAGTGCTATTACATTACAGACACCTGCGTAAAAAAATGAATACAGACGTAGCGTTCATGATGCATTTAATGAATGCTGAAATGCATGAAGTCTGTGTACTGTCATAACTGGTTCCAGAATGCACGATAGTTTTATAATTTATAACAGATCATTCACACTGAGGCCTGTGGAATCAATAATGCTCCATTATTCCAGAAGGGTCCCCTCAGATAATTCTGAGGAGGGGTACTGAACTCTCATAAACATTTAGTCATCAATTCCAGCACAGAAAATAAAATGCAAACAGGTCTTTTGTCTATTGTTAAAACAAATATAGAGCTACAGTTGACATCCAGGATGAAAAAGAAAAAAGAATAAAGAATAGGATCATTTTTATACCACATGCTTCTCTATTCCATCTGAGACTCGTTTCTTTGAACTATAATACTTCCTAGAGTTGGTAGAATGTTCCAGTTTATTTATTCCTGCTGCAGACCAGCAATGCTCATAAGTACAATCTGAGTTGACAAAGAATAATTGCAACCAGGGCAATCAGGATTTAGTCTGCTGAGTTAATCTGTCTATAGACAGACTGCTATGTAACCCTCTTTGTCCCAAAGGAAGAATTGACAATCCCTCCTCTTTAACAGGTGATTAAAGATCAATGCTACATCAGTCTTGTGGCCCTGGTATTGATGTCATCCAGCTTCTAAGTCAAGTCTCCTTGGGCCACTACAAACGGCCAGATGCAGCAATAACACATTTCTTCAATGCACCAGTCAACCTGCAGACCTTCTTAAGTTCACTTTGAACTTGGGCATCTCTAATTCAGCCTGTCTGTATGCAAGAAACAAGATATGAGAACCCTATTCACTGACCTGTGCATGAGAGCCACTGAGATGAATGACTTCCAACCTGCTAGTAGAAAATACATGAGATACACCATGAGAAAGATAAAATCTGAGGTTCTTTGGATTGAAGGACTCACTGCTGAAGAAGACATGTCCCATCACAACCTGAGCCAGCTAAAAAAAAAATAATTCCTGGATGATGACTATAAGGAAGGTATTTGCACTGAGAATGTGAAGAAAAATCCAAAATTGCTACTATCCTCCTAGGAAGATTATTTCAGTATGAACCTAGTAATGTCATTCCTTTTAAATTTGATTATTACAGCAACAGAAGGTACAATAAAGTAATGACCTTAGCATTTGATGAGGATCAAAGACAACATAAAACTAAAATGGGAAACCATCTCTGGCCATAAAATTGTTTAGAATATCTTTGAAAGAAGCTGACATTCACCAGTCAAACAGGAAGAAGTTTGGATACCACCATCTCCAATGTTTTAAAACCGTCTCCAGACAGACCCATTTAGAAGCTGTTTGATCTACCACTAAATTAATCATGTGGTATATTTTTCTGCAAAGGAAACAGGAAACACATCACAATAAATGACTGTAAAATGATTTTTGTGGTATATGTCACAACCTACTTCAAGTGTCAGAACTATTATCATGGCAGAATTATCAGGCATTTAATTACATCTGCTTGCACTGATACGCCATAAAAAAAGAATTCCTTTGCAGCATCCTTTTCAAGCAAAGATGCAACTGCATTTTTACCATATTCCCATTTCACATTCTTAATTGCATCAGCTTTCATCACCTTGGATGTGAGATGGATACTCTCTTGGAAAAAAAGTACTTGCTCAGCAAAATTAGTCTTCAGTATAGTGTAAAGCAATCTTGGTTCAATGGGTACTTCCATCTGAAGCTTTCTCAAACTAAGAAAAATTATTTAAACAATCTCTGTTGGCTAAGTCCTACATTTAGGCAGGCTTTGGAGGGAGTTTCCTTGAACATCCTTTATTGCTTTTACACTTCCTGGACATACCTTATAGACAATTTGTTTCTATCATTATATCACTCACTGGAGCAGATTTTATTACGGGCTTCTCACAGCATTTCATAAGTAAAGAGTAGCGACAAGTCTGAGCCTTCATTACTAGCCCCAAACTAGTGTATAATTATTCCTTTATTTTTTCTCTTTTTCATTATTTAATTATTGATTATGTTTGATGTGCTTGATGGCTAACCAATTGCATCTATTTGTGCTTTGCCTCACTATTCCATCTAAATCTCTTATCTGTGTGCATCTGGTTATTTGTTCTGTGATTTTGTGTCCATTGTTATCTACGGGCTGTTTTTATTTGCAGTGTAACACTTTACACACATTTCTATAACTAGCTTCTAATTTTACTTTTAACACCACTGATGAAGCTCATTATCTCTTTAACCTGAAGAAGTTTCCTCAACATGACCTCGTTATGACCCATGCAAGCTCACTCATATTTACTTCCACTTAGTTCTTCCTCCAGTCAAGCAAACAGAGACTGCTTCCCTAATGCCCAAGTGAAATTTATGGGATGGGTTATTTTATTCTTTTTTTTCAATAATAATTCTTTATTTTATTTTTTCCAAACAACTAATACAGTACTACCAACTACTTACAATAGGTACATGAATGCTTCCAACAGTTACATAGAATCATTATACATACCTATACACTTCTAAAAAAAAAAATAATGAAGAAAAAAGAACTAGTAACCATATAAGACTTATCTCAATAAAATTCAACAGTTATTCAGTTTTTCCCAGCGAATAGTGGAATGGAACTTTAAGCTAATACAATGTTAAAGATTTGTTCCCATATTTTTGTATTGTTTACATTTTTCTTATGATCACTAATTAGAAATTTATGTGCTAGAATATGTTTGGTGGCTACTATCTTGAAATTTTGCCATGATGTCTGTAAAGGGTTCAACCAATTGGAAGCTATATATAACTTCATCAACAAAAAAATATTGACTAGTATAATTCTTTGGGTTCTTTCCAAGTTGGGTGGTAGAATATGTAAAATCGTAAATTCCCAGGAGAGTGTGGAATGTTGATATCCCATTTTTTGTAGTTGAAGTTTCAAGGAATTCCAGAGTTTGAAAATACATTTACAACTCCAAAACATATGTAGGAGGTCGGCTGTTTGATCTATACAATATGGGCATTTTGGTGAGTTCTTTGAGTTAAATTTGTGTAGAGTGAGACGCGATAATGCGTTATTAAATATCATCAATTGGGTAAATAATAGCTTCTGAAGGGACACAGATTTTATGGTTAAGTGAATTGCTTTTTAGTATTTTACTTTCTTCAATTGTCAACAATTTCTCTCTCCAGTATTTGGAAATTAATATTTGATTATTATATTTTATTTCTTTAATCAAACCATATGCTGCAGTTATATATTTACATTCCTGTGTAAGGGTTTGCCATAAGTTCAGACACATGTTTAAATCTTCTTCTTTAATTATGTCATTCCCTTTACTAAGGTAACTTATTGATAGGTCTTTTAATTGTCTTATTATAATTAGATACGATTTGGGGAGATTCAACTCTTCTAAAATATTGTGAATTGGGATACCTAAAAAAGGATATAAATCAAGTAGGGTTAAATTAATTATAAGTGGGAATTTCTTAAGGTCTATCAGCTGGTTACCAATTTTCAGATTTGGATTTTTGTGAAATGGTTGAAGAATTATCATACTTTGCAAAAGATTTAATGAGTTAAAGAGATTTTGTACTGAAACTATATATGTTTTGATATGTTCCAACACAGTACACTTTAAGAGTATTTTTGTTTAAAAAGGTAATGCCTTGCAGTTAATATCCAATTCCTTGACATGTTTATGATTAAGAACCAGCCATTTGGGAACCCATTTCGAGTTACACCCATCAAAGTTAATTATTCTTAAAAGTCTATTGGTGTTTATTATTAAATAATATGTTTTGAAATTAGGTAGATCCAACCCTCCCTATTTTTGGAGCCATCAATTTATCATATGATATCCTAACTTTTCTAGGTTCCCATAGAAATCTAGCTAGTTCTGTATGAAGCTGTTTGAAGAATTTTTTGGAGATTTGAACTTGTGATGCTCTAAAAATATATAGTAATCTAGGAAGTATATTCATTTTAATAATTGAAGTCTTCGCCATTATTGGTAATTTCAGATTATCCCATCTTTAGAAGTCAGATACTATCTGCTCCCAAATAACCTTAACATTATTGAGATAAAAATCTCTGTTGTCTGTTGAGAAAACCACTCCTAAGTATTTTATTTTTTCTTCTGATTTTACCTGCCCTACTAATGGTAATAGTGAAAAAGGTGTAGGTGTCTTTAATGGGAATATCTTAGTTTTTTTTAAATTTAATTTATAATTGGAAATTTTTGCAAATTCTTCTACTGCCTTTAATATTTTATTAGTATCCGAAACAGGTGTTGTGCAATAAATACTCAAATCATCTGCAAAAGCAGCCATTGTGATCTTCGTACCATAGATCCTTGGAGCATTATGATAGATATTTTGTTTAATGTGCAAAAATAGAGGTTCCAAATACAAATTGAATAACAAGGGAGATAAAGGACAGCCTTGACGTGTACCATTTTTAATTTGAATTCTTTTTGAAAGATTCCTGTTAATGACTAGATTTGTATAAGGATTGGTATATAATTTTTTTAAAGTTGAAGTGAATTCTTGCGGTATGTTAAAACATGTTAAAATGTCAAATAAATATTCTAAGTTCACTCTGTCAAATGCTTTTTGTGCATCAATTATAAGTGCGTAAAGATTATGGTTTTTATGGGTGGCATGAGAAATCATTGTATGCAGTGTTAATGTATTATCTATAGTTTGTCTGCTATTTATAAAACCAGCTTGTTCATCAGATATTATAGGGTTAATTACCATTTTCAACCTGTTAGCCAAAATCGATGTCATAATTTTCATATCTATGTTTAAAAGTGAGATGGGTCTATAATTATCCGGGTTTTGTCGATCAGTATTTTCTTTTGGTATGAGAATAGTTTTCGATGCATTAAAGTGTGGGTCAGTAATTTTATTGTTAATAATATAGTTAAAGACCACTGACAGTATTTTCCCCAGAATATCACTAAAAGTTTTATAAAATTCTGTAGTCAAACCATCCGGTCCCGGAGCTTTGTATGGCTTCAATTTCTTGATAACATCAGTTATTTCCTCTGAAGAAATAGGTTTAATCAGGTTCATATGAAGTTCATCATTAATCTTTGGAAATATAATTTTCTGAAGAAAATCATTATTATTCTTATTTGGATTTACATCCTGTTGTTCACCATATAGTTCTGAAAATATTAGTTCAAAACCTTTATGATATCTTCCGTATTGGTGTATGTTTTATTGTTGAAGTATATTTCAGGGATTTGGGAAGGTGACTTGATTGATTAATAATACGTGCTAGTGCTTTTGACGGGTCTGTATGTGATTAGCGTATTTTACCAGCATTTTCTGTTCATGGAATGATAATTTACTGTTTTGTAATAAAAAAGTTTCTTCTGACAATTTAATAATTCGTTTCGGTTTGTTTACTATAATTTCTAATTAATTCCTGATCTAATAATTCAATTTTTGATTCCAAGTCATGCACATCTTTCACTTGTAATTTCTTGTAGAAAGTAGCTTTTGGATAAACATTCCTCTAATTTGCACTTTGATAGTTGCCCATTCTATGTCTGATGGATGTTGGTTTTCTAAAAGCTTATTTAATAATTGATTAAAAACTCCTGAGCTTCTTTTAATACATCCTCTTTATGCAATAGATATGGATTTAATGTCCAATTATAACCCCTAGCATGCAATTTATGACAAGTATCTTTCTTAAAGGTTAATGTGATCCTGGGTGATCCGACAAATAACGAGCTTGTATGTATATATAGGGATCAAAACACATTAGTGTATCTGATATTAAAAGAAATCGATCCTGGACCACATTTTATGACAGCTCGAATAAAATGTGAAGTTATTTGGATTCATTTGGTCCTTATTATATTTAAATGGATCATAAAGTTTAAAATCTGCTTTAAGTTCCTGCAGTGCTATCACTGCCTGATTATTATAAGATCTATGGGGACTTGTTTTATCTAGTTTAGGGTCTTGGTATGTATTCCAGTCACCTCCTATTATTATATAATAATTGTTATATTGGTTTAAAATAAAGTAAAGTGATGTTATGAAGGTTTGCTGATTGGTACATGGGGCATATATATTAAGAAGAATCACCGGTTTATCGTAAAATTTTGTTATAAAATTACATAACACCATCTTCCTTCTTTATCCATTTTAAAATCTAAAATTCTCTCTTGGAACTGAGTTTTGATGATTATTGCTACACCTGCACTATTAGTTGTCCTTCGAAGCTATTACCCCTGATCCATTTTTATTTTTAATGGCAGTCCATTGATCATTAGCCAAGTGGGTTTCTTGTAACAATATAAATTGTGCTTTTGACTGAAGAAGTAAATGAAAAAATAGTTTCCTTTTTCAGATTCTGGAAACCTTTAACATTCCATGAGTCTATTATCCACATAAAAATACTTTTAAAATGTTAGTGTATATGTTGAATTTGAAAACGATACTAGATTCGGTATAATATCAGATTTTGAAATATCTGGAAGCAAACTAAATGCCCCATCCCTAACCAGTGCCTATCCACTATTCTCCTGGACCAGGACAAACATAGGTTTTAACACTGTTTATACTTCTATTGGTATACATCAATCCTAAATGACTATTATATAATAACACCCTAACAAGATATACAAAACCTATGATAACTACAACTAACCCTACAAAAACTAACCTACACATTCCCCATTAAACACTAGTACCTATCTACAGCTCTTGAACATATTAGTTAGTTAACACACTGTTATGTCTTACATACCAATTTCTTATTCTACCCTGTAATGATTTACATACATTATTAATTAAATAATTGGTTATATTATCCTAGAATAACTAACTGTCTTATCTAACTTTGCCTAGGTAAGTATAACATGTTAACAGCAGCATTGATAAAAACAACATCAGTAACATTTTTTTTTCACCATTAATGTATTAATACTGTAAGAAATATATAGCTAACATAATGCACAGAATCTCTAGAACCACATAAAATATATATCCTTCCATTCCCTTAGGAATAGGAGAGTGAATTATACATGTTAACACATATAGATTATCATAGCATTAATAAGGAGAAAGTTTTTTTTTTTTTTGTAGTAACATAAACAATATAACAGTCATTTCAAAGGCAGAAAAGCAAAAATATCAATAGTATATAATTATAACTGCATTTCTATCTTCAGGCACACTATCTAGATCCAAAATAGAATAACTGTAGTAACTTTATATTGTTTCTAACATTGTAGTTAAATTACTCTATTTAACCATATGTTACAGCCCAGTTTAAATCCTTACCTGAATAAGCTGACATTTCTTTATACAAAATAAAAGTCAAACCTCTCTAAAATAGTCCAGGAGCCTCGTTTTGCCATTCTAAAGCTTCCCTGGCTCCACAGAGCTCTGGCTACTTCCTGGTATAAAAATCTTGATTTTGAGTTCTCGAAGGGGACCCATTATGTGGACAGATTTCGGAAGTGCCAAAACAAAAGCTGACCCTCTGGAGCATTTCTAGGACTTCCTGTTGACTCACAGACACACACAGTTCATCAAGGCTGCAGGAGTTCATGAAATCTTTAGATTAAAGCTGGACCTGTAAGAAAATACTGGTTAATGATTAAACAGGGGCCTGGTGAGAAAAAAAGAAGCAAACAAAGGATTTTGAAGCCTTGAGGTATAGTAGCCATGGAATCCCAGAATCTGTATTGCTGTACACAGACTGAATGTTCCAGTTAAGCTTCTGAAGTTGGAAGGGATTTAAAAGTCTTCAAAAGGTGAGTTTTGCTTCCTTTTTGTAGAAACAGAATATTTGGCTCCATCAAATGTAAAGATTAATGTACTTGGATACTTCATCTGGAATTTTATATTTTTATCAATAAGAAATTTGCAGTAAGGGGCTAATGCTTGTCTGGCTTGTCTGATTTGCATTGGTAGATCTTGACCCATAGAAACTCTGTTATTTTGCCACATTACAAAACCTCCTTTCTTTTTCATAGTTAGAATTATTTTATTTACATCCTGGTAATTCAGAATTTTGACATAAACCGGTCTAGGAATATTTGATGCTTGTGATTCCTGATAGCTCTGTGTGCTCTTTCTATGACTATTTGCTTAGCCATACCGAGTCCTCGAACAATATTTCCAGTATCTGTGTAATGGTAGGCATTAGATCATTATATTGAATATTTTCCGGGATTCCTCTAATAATTATGTTGTTTCTTCTGGATCTTGCCTCTAAATCCAGGATCTTGGTCTGCATAGTTTGAATGTCCAGGTCATGAATATCTGTTTTTTGTAAGAAATGTTATTCTGTCCTCATTATCAGATATTCTAGCCTCAGATTTATCTATTCTGTCGAGAATTTGACTGCATGTGGCATTAAAAGCAAGTATCTGGTTTGAAAGTGCATTTAAAGATTCTTGTATGGGTAACAGTGCTGTTTTAATGTCCTCCATGTTAGCTAGCTGATCCGGTTGGTTTGTTCCTCCTGTTTTTAAAAGATCTTGTGGTTTTACAGTTTTCTGTCTTTTAAATGTAGAGTCTTTCTCTGGTGACATCAGCATTGATAATTTAGTTTTAGTTGTTGTTGTGTCCATATTTTTGTCCAGTTTTGACATCTTGAAACAGAAATCAGATAGATCCTTTGTTTATAGCTCTATTCAGAGTCAGGCAGACAATCAGCTTTAATCCTGTGAAATTAATTAGTTTTTCCTTCGTTCTTTTGATTCTCAGTCGTAGTTTGGTTGTAGTAGAATAGTTATATCCGGTAATTAATGCAAAAAGACTTGTAGTATATCCTCAGGGTTACTTATTCTTGCGAGTAACTGGAGAGCTGTAGATGTACAGTGTCTACAGAAAGGCGGCCATCTTTGTCTTGGGGTTATTTTATTCTGATTGGTCAACCAATGCCTCTTTTCCATGCATCCATTTGCTGCGTGTCTTACATTAAACACTGATCTCATTTAGCTATACTGTCCATTGAGTAATGCCACAGGAAGATGACTTCTGATGGCAGGGTATGTTAAAGACTTAGAAAATTATGTCTGGACATCTTATTGTCCAGTATTTATTTTCTCGTGTTATTCATTAGCTGAATGACAGAGATGGTGTGTCTCAAACATCTTGCTGTGATTTGAAGAAGGTCCACAGCACTGCATAAAAGCAATCATCAAATAACTGAAGGAGAGACATTTTTCAGTTTGGTTATGTTCACTTTTTAAACAGTTAGATAGCTGCAACATGCAAATACTTTACCCAGAAACAGTCAGATATCTTAGCAAAACCAAGCGCATTAACATCTAACAAGTCCCATTAAGAGAGCATGGGTGGCTTTTGCTGTGTAAGTATGGAACATATACAAACCCCAGAAGTCTGTATGCTGCTTGCACAGATGTTGAATGATATGGCTAGTAGAATGTTGAAAAAAATCATCCAATGAAGCCTTCCTGTGGCTGCACACATCATTGCCAGAGAACAGTGTCATCCCTGTGAATGTGAGAATACACTTTGGTAATGCAATATTATATAACTGTAATTACTGACGTAGGTTCATTTTATTCTTATATGACATTTTATGCATTGGATGAGATGGTAGGAAAGACAGACGTGGATTGCCAGACTGTAACATAGCCTTGGTGGGCACTACTGCTTTACAAATAACACTGTAATATCATTTTATTTTTGTTAAAGTCCAGTAATCCATTTAGAACAGAGGAATTCATAGAGATCCTAAAGAGCAGGAAATATTCTTGGGCCATGTATGGACTATGCCAATTAAACATATTGGTGCAGAACAATAAGCAAAAGATCTGTGACAGGATTAATGACTTTCTGCAACAGATGTCCTTCCATCTCAACATTGGCAATATTATCCTCTCCAGAAAAGTGGTCGAGTAGCCCTTGTACTACCAGTAACACAACAGGGGTAAGACTCATGCCATCAGATTTCTGCATCTGTGAACATCAAAACAAATACATTAATGTACCACAAAAGTCATTTTACACAAACATGAAAAAGCATCTCTGCAGGTGAGCAAGCATTTCCCAGAATTACAATGTGGAGGCTTCCCCTCTCATCCCCTTACTTAAAGTACAACTCCACTATTACACAACTATTGGAAAATGCGTAAACAGCAATAAATGGTATCGTCCAGACAAATTCTGTCAACACTAAAAGCAAACTTGAATTATAACTGCACATATTTCATACTATTATTACTCAGTCACAGAATCTCACAAAGTAAAAATAAATGAAGTGCCACCACATGGCAGGGTGAGCATACTCCAGCCAATAAAATGTAAAAATATCAGTGGGCCCTTGGGCCAAAGATAGCATTTAACTTCGGATTTCATTTATTCAGTTTGATACGGGATCTGATATTACTGCAATGATTAAATCACAAGCTTTATAGGAACGAGGGAATGTGCGTAGAACAGGATGCCCCATAGGCTATTATGCACAAGATGAATGGAATGCATTCCATTTGCCAATCTTTAGAATATGACTGATGATGATGACATGACCTGTTGGATATACTGCATGAGAAGGGAGGAAAGATAAGGCTTACATTGCTTTACTCTCTCATAGGGAAGTTGTATGGTGCATACATACTTCTCAACCTCTTAGAAAAATAATTCTGGATAAAGCTGTGACACCCCTGCACTAGCCCAGTAATCAAGGAGCCTCAATCCTCACCACTGGCAACAGCTAGGGGATGTACATACTGGGAGGATGACAACTACACACACAGTAAAGTGCAATTTCCCTTAAGAGCACACAGAGATCACAGTCAGTCTGGGGATGATTTCTCCCTCTTTCTCCAGATCCCCAATAAGAATCCCCAATGTCACAGATATAGGGTTAAGATCTCAACTGAGGGGCCAAGCCAAGACCTACAGCACCCTCTCTTTCCAACCAGTGCTTCGTGTCCCTGGTCAAGTAGCTGACACATACACACTTTGAGATTTGGTTTATATACAAACACACACACATGAGGAAGGCTGGCACAAGTTTACTAGCTATGCCCCCTTCTGCCACCAACCCCTACCTATCAGCTACTATAAGGCCCTTACAAAGGGTGTCCTGTGTAATCTTACTATTATCCAAATGGCAGTCTGACCAATCAAGGGTACTGGAGTGGTCTGTACAGTGTTACCAAATAGATATGCAAGTACGCTAAGAGCTTAAATATGTCTTATAAATATCAGCCACAAAGACAGGTTTAAATATATGTAATAATAAATAATAAAAGAACAAGACAATACTCAGTACACAAACGCAGTAACTTCAGAGTTCAAAATCACAAAGAATATTTTAAAACAATATTGCAGGACAGTCTCAAATAAATACAGAAAACATCTGAAGTAATCTTCACTGTATTTCTATCTATATCTAAAAGAGTTACTATGCCCAAAAAAACTTAAAAACTTACTTACAGCAAGGCAAGTGCAGATGATAATGATGAGTGGATGTTCTTGCTAGATACAAGACAAAATACACAGTTTCTCTCTGAGAGAGTTCTTAAATTAATATCAAATATTTCTGCTAGGTTAGCTTCGATGACATCACTTTTTGTCACTGACTTAACTTCCCAAGCTAAACCCCTATTGCTGCATTTAACATCTCCTTGTGAAAAATACATAGCCTTCAGATGCTTTCAGTTGCTAGAAGACATAAAACAATAAAACACTTGCAAAACAATGAGGAAGGTACCCTAGTTCTAGACATCTTGTCTGCTTGCTGCATTGAAACTAACTTTTATAACACAATTGTAAAACAATTTAATTTCAACTTATTTTCTTGATGTTTTATAAGTTAACTCTGTATGTTGTAGTTTCTACTGTTAAAACATACATTTGCACAGGTATAAAGTTTATATGTATTTTTGTTCTAAGTCAGCAGGGCATGCTGTGGTTACATTTTAGCTCAATACATAACATACAGTTCTGTATAAATCATATCAATATTCACAAATGACAAATAATTATTTACAAAGTTCCAGATAGCTGGCCTGGCAATATTTCTCTATATCACAAAAGACAAACAAAATAGGGGTACAAAGACTCCAAATCTGGGACAAATTTTACATATTGTCCTTATAAACTTATAGAGGTGATAGAATAACAGGTGGTACATTAGCATGCATTTTCTAAAGGGTCTGAATTATTAAATGTAAATGTCTTGACTCCCTATTGAAATGTCAGCACTCAAAATGCCATGTGCCAACAAAATGAAAAACAGACCAAAATCCAGGGAGAAGACCAAATCTCAAAAATCACTTTTCTTTAAACTTCTGTTTTTACAGGGGTCAAGCCTCCCATACCCTGTGAATATAAATACACCCACTCCAAGATTGCCATACCTCTGAGAAAATGGAATATTCCAAGAAAAGGCCATCTCGGACATAGTATGTATAATTTCATTTTTCAGACATTCAGTCTCTATGGTTCAGGATTCACTCTAGTGGGTCCTGAAAATGTCATCTGGTTATTTACTTATTTATTTATTTGCAGTTTTATTACCGGGAAAGTCCACTGGGTCGAATTGACCCATTTTCAGTGGAGGCCCGAGGAGAAAAGCTCCAAGATGCATTACACAATTTAGATACAACTGATAGTTAATATTAAAGATAATATCATGTAGAATAGTTACTCAAATGCATTCAATATCATGCATAGTTAACAAATTCATTAAGCTTGAAGGTAGGGAATCATACAGTTTAGTTTAAGGAAAACAGATATGTGTTAGGTGTGGAAACAGTTTACATATAAACCTTTTAAGAAAATATAAATACACTTTACATACACACATCAACAGTAGAATGCTATTTACAATATTTACAAGGTTGGGCTGTGTGAGGGCAGCTGTAGGAGCTGTTGAGAACTTAGAGAGAAACTATAGAAATTGTTCATAGGTTCATAGGTTCATACTAGGCTATCTGCCCTAGGGTATTTATAAGCCTAGCCAGAGTGTGTGTGGCTTTCACCACCCCTTAGGATGAGAATAATATACCCATTAGTTTGCTGTGCCTCTGTCCAGCAGTGATACAGAGATGATTCCCGGGGTAAACCTACAATCTCCCATCCACTCGTCAAGATTTCTCTTGAACAGGGTCAGTGAGGGGCTCTGCCTCACATGGACTGGGATTCTGTTCCATAGTGTAGGGAGTCTCTGGGTGATGAATCTGTCCCTCCAGCACGTCCTATTTATATCTGTGTTGAGGTTTAAGTCTCTTGCTCTCGTGGCTCTGGTGGATTTGGATTTTTTGAGGTGGAGCATGTCCATTAATTCCGGGTTGGACATGGCCTTGTATGTCAGGCACAGATCACCTCTGAGCAGACGGTATGCGACTGAATAGAGCTGGAGTTTCTTCAGTCGGGCATCGTATGACATATGTTTGAGCCTTTATCCTTTTGGTGAGGAACTTTTGGGGTCTTTCCAACTGCTGCAGGTGTCGGGTAAGGTACATTCCGAATGGGGCATTGTACTCAATCATTGGTCTGATAAGTGAAGAGTACAGGGGTACAATGACCTCTCCTGATCTGGATGTGAATCCCTTCATGATCAGGTGGGCAATGTAGAAGGTCTTCCTAACCACTTTGGCAATGTGAGTGTCAAAAGAGAGGTTACTGTCAACTTGGTTCCCCAGGTCCCTGATAACTTCTTCAGTGTTTAATGGATTACCACTTATGTGGTAATTAGGGGTTACCTTGTTTTTCCCAAAGGGTATGACTATACATTTTTTGGCATTTAGCTTAAGGCCATGGCTCTGGCACCAGTTATCCATTTCTATGAGACCTTTCTGGAGGATGTCTGTGTCTTATGGAGTGTCAATTATGGTGCCCAGTTTGCAGTCATCTGCAAATTGTGTCAGCCACAATCCCCCTATGTTTGCCTGCACTTCAGAAAAATAAATGCCGAACAAGAGGGGGCCCAGGACTGAGCCCTGTGGGACACTGCTCGTGACCGACTTAGAGTCTGACATGGCACCAGCAACTCTAACCCTGTGTGTTCTGTCCTTGAGCCAGTTTGCAACCCATCTTGTGACATATGGGTTTACATCTAAGCTGGTGAGCTTTTCTATGATGCCTGAGTGGGGTATTGTGTCGAACGCTTTTGCTAGGTCAAGGTAGGCTGTGTGAACTGCCTTACCCTCATCAATGGCCTTAGTGACTGTTTCGAAAAAGTCGACCAAGTTCAAGAGGCAGGATCTGCCCTTGACAAAGCCAAATTGGGTAGGATCCAGTGTCTGTAGGTCCCCAATGTCTTTATTTATGAGTTCCATTATGATCCTCTCCATAGCTTTGCAGACAAGGCTCATCAAGCTTATGGGGCGGTAATTTCCAGGGTCCGTAGAAGCACCGCCTTTGTGGAGTGGGACCACAGTTGCTGTACACCATTCTCTGGGTACGTATCCTGTAGTAAGGCTAAGATTAAACAGCAGCCTTATATGTGGGTTTAGTTCCTCATTGAGTTCGTGTAGCACACAGCTGGGGACACCATCCGGTCCCATTGATGCTGTGTTTTTTGCTTTAGAGAGAGCAGCTCTCACCTGCGCATCTGAGATGTTTGGGAGGCTAGACTCTGGTGGGATAGATATTTCTCCTTTTGGTGGGGGGGAGAGAAATTTGCACTGAACCTGTCTGCCAGTATGTTGGCAATGTCTGTGGGTTCAGTGATTTTTTTATCATTTTGGACTTATTCTGAGCATATCTGGGAGTTTCCACCCAGGTTTCTAACATAGCTAAAGAAGGCTTTATGATTGTCTTTTGTGTCATTAGCGATTTTTCTCTCAAAGTTGGCCTTGGATGATTTTATGAGTGATCGTAGTTTTCCGCTAGTATTGATCAGAGATGCCTTCCCATTTAGGGATTTTGCTCTGTCATGTAGTAGCTTTCTCCTCTTGTTGTAGAGTTTGTTTATGGCTGGAGTCCACCAGACCGGGCACCTGCCTTTGGTGGAAAGGGTCTTGATTTTATTAGGGATTGCTTGAGCCATACATTCCTGGAGGTGCTCGTAGAAGGCATTTGTAAGGGTTTCAGCAGGGTGGGTTGTGGTTTCCACTGGCTCGGGGGCCTTGAAGGATACCACTCCAGTCTTAAGAAGTGTGAAGTTTGCTTTTGAGAAGTTCTTCACTGTGGTCTTTTTTGCTGGGGGTGGGGCGGGATGTGGATCTCCAGTGAGATTAATTTATGGTCTGATCTCACCAATGAGGGATATACTTCCGGTGTGGAGCATTTTGTCCCCATGTTTGTGATGATCAGGTCTAGTATATTTTCTCCTCTTGTGGGAATGGTGACTAGTTGTTCCATATCATTTGAGTTTATGAACTCAAGGAACCTTTGGGCTAGGGTGTTGGGGCTTGAGTAATGTTCCCAGTCTATGTTTAGGTAGTTGAAGTCACCCAATATGATGGTGTTTGGAGAGACATTCATACTCTCCAGTGTCTTCAGGAAGGCTGTGTGGGTTTCCTGAGTTTGAGAAGGTGGTCTGTAGCATGTTACAAACTGTAGGGCAGTTTTACCTATGGTTAAATGCACCTGGATGGTCTCTGATGCTTCGTGCATTGCCACTAACCTGGAGGTGTGGGTATCCTTTATGAATATGGATACTCCCCCTCCTTTTGTGGTTCGGTCCGGATTTTGGGGCCGGAACGCATGATATGAGGTATAACCTGATAGTGCTGGGGTGCTCTCAGGAGCCTTGAACCAGGTTTCAGTCACAGCACAGACATCGATGTTCTCCATACTGAGGAGGGCTTCGAGGGCATGCATCTGGATTTTTAGACTTCTGGCATTGAGCAGTATTACCCTTAGTTTTTCTCCATTTTTGTTTTCTAGGGCGGTAGGTTTATCATTTGAGCCTTGCCTAAAAAAGGCACTATGGGGGTGGCAAGAGCCTTTGCCAATATCCAGAAGCCCAGGGGTGACAGGTGCAAGCCGTCCCTTGCAAAGCAGCGTGGCTTGTCAAGCATGTCATCCCAGGCAGACAGACATTGGATCCCCTTAGAATGACACCAGTAATTAAGCCAATTATTAAAGCTGATCATTTTGTCTCTGTATTGTGGCATAATTCTTGGTGAGGGTAGGATACTGCTCAGGGTCAGGGTCATACCGGCCTGGGCTACATAATCTGAGAGCTCCTCTATGTCTCTTTTCATGTAGTCCAGGGAGGTACATCTCAGGTCGTTCACACCGGCATGGACAATGTCTGAGTCATACTTGTACTTGCTGTGGAGTGACCTGAGTGCTTGTGTTATGTGGCGGATTCTAGCGCCTGACAGGCAGCTTACTGTGATCTTTTCCTTGTTCAGTCTGGTGAGTGGGACGTCAGTGTGTCTGACTATGGAGTCACCTATAACAAGTGTGTCTGGCATTGTGTTTGGCCTTAAGGGCTGTGACTGTTTAGCACACTGACTTTGAGAACTATGTGTTGCATGTCTTATGTCTTGAGGTGGCAGTTGCTTGGGTGTCTGCTTTGGAGGTCTCTGTAGTTTTGGTAGATTTTTGATCAGTGCCTCCAAGTATGTCTTTGTGTGTTTATGTGTTTGTTTTGCAGTTGTGATAGTTCTATGTGAAACTGGGTTTGTGGTGTGCGAGGTTTCCTTCTCCTCCTGTCTGGTCTTGCCAGTCCTGAGTTGAGAGAGCTCAGCCTCCAGTTTGGCTATATAGTTGCATCTCTCACATGTATTTGTGTTTTGTGGGAGAAGGAGTGGGTTGTCTGTGTACATGAGGCAATTGTAACATTGCCTCAAGATGCCCAGATTCACCAGCTGAACAGGAGAGGACGCTAGCAACTGACCCTTTGACATGCTAGAAAAAGTGAAAAAGTTTGCTGTGTAACTGAGTCAGAAGGGACCTATAGGGAAATGGGTACTCAAGGGGATTCTAGGCTAATGTAGTACTTTGTTTAGTATACAAGTACTTTACCTATATAAAAATGCTTTAGGAGCAAGTGCTGAGCTTTACCTATATAAAAATGCTTTAGGAGCAAGTGCTGAGCTTTTGAGATAGAGAATAGACTGTTTAGATTGCAAGTAGAGAAGTTCTAAGGGAAAAATTGAAAAGCAGACTTTACGGAGCCAGAAATAGTTTAACCTTGTTTAACCGGCGCTGCCCGATGGTGCTCTATGGGCAACTCCGCGCTAAATCACGCTAAAGTGGGCTTTATAGCAGGGGGTTGAAAAGAGCTAGGAATTGACCCAAAATGGCCAATAGACTACAAGTTTCTGGCTGGAACCACTGCTCTAGGGACAAATAGGCTGCTCAGTGCTCCCCACTCCCACTGGTGAACAAAGAAGCTTCCCTTTATCCAAATAAGGATATGGAATAGCACAGGAATCAAGCCAAATCCCAGAGATCAGCAAACTCTGAAGACTGGACTATTCTAGTTCAGTAAGGCGGGAAAACAAGATTTTTTTTTTTTTTCTGCAGAAAACAGAGGAAAAACAGACAGTTTTTGAGAGCTGTTGAGAGCTTAGATAGGCTCATAGGAAGATAACTATGAGAGTTGTAGAGCTTGGGAACCAGGGAGAGAACCCCCTTTGATTAGGTTGGGTAAAGTCAGGTACATTTCCATTTAGTGGACAGGTGTTTGAATAGTTGGATTTGGAAGTTTTCTGAGTTTGGTATTGTTCTTAGTGTGGAGAGAAGGGAATTCCATGTTTTGCCTAGTGAGAAAGATGGGAGAAGTTGGCCAGCAGGACGTTTAGGTTTATGGATAGTAATTAAGTTCTGATTTTCAGATCTAAGAGCTCTGTTGGGTGTATATGGGGGAAGGATGTTAGTTAGAGCGGAACATTTTGTTGGGTGAAATATGAGTCTATATGCAGTAGTGAGTTGGCGATGGTCTAGATAGTTTGGGAGTTCAAGCTAATTCAGGGATTGTAGGGTTAGGCAGTGATGGGTGGAATTTTTAGGTTTAGAGGCAATTTTAGAGATTTTGTAGTAGCAGTTTTCTAGTTTAGACGTGATAGAGGACAGATTGGGTAGGAGAGGGGCTCGGTATAATAAGGAAGGAAGAAGATAAGTCGAGATCAGAGTTTGCCTGGTAGAGTTGGAGAGAAAGCGATTATTCTTATACAGCATACCTAGCTTTTGGTGGTTTTTCTTAATATTTTGCTGAATATGAATATCAAACTTGAGGTGTTCATCTACAGTAACGCCAAGTAGTTTGGCAGAGGGGACCACTTCTATAGGTGAGTTGGTTTGACTATAGACTTTGAAGTTGTTTTTATCATAGGAGAGGGTCTTTGTGGGAGGGAATAGTAGAATCTTTGATTTATTTGCATTGAGAGAAAGGTGGTTGTGGTGCATCCAGTTTTCAGTTGTTGAGGAGGCAGTTTGGGTTTAGTCAGCAATTCAGAGAGGTTTGAGGCAGAGCAGACTAAAGTTGAATCGTATGCGTATTGAATGATTTTAGCATCAGGAATAGCAGTGTGAACGTTATTGATGAAGATGTTAAAAAGCATTGACCCAAGGATGGATCCCTGTGGTATGCCATTTGGGGTAGGTAGGAAGGAAGAGATGGAGTTCTTCCATTTGACTGCCTGTAATCTGTCTGATAGATAGCTGGAGAACCAGGATAAAGCATTATGTGAGAGATTAAGGATTGAGAGATGACAGAGAAGGTGCTTGTGGGAAACAGTATCAAAGGCATTCGACAGATCGAGTAAACCAGTAGAAACTAAGTGTCCTGAATCTCGGGCTTGATTGACAGTTTCTACAAAAGAGAGTAGAGCGGTTATTGTGCTATGGCCTGGACGGAAGCCATGCTGGGTAGGAGTGAGAAAATTGTTTTGGGTCAGGAAAGGCATAAGTTGGAGGTGGATGCATTCTTCTAGGATTTTGGAGATTGGTGAGAGCAAAGCAATGGGGCGAAAGTTTGAGATGCTGGTATTTCTGCCTCCTTTATGAAGAGGAAGAATATAAGCTGAGCACCAGAGTTTGGGGACGTACGGATTCTTTTATGGATCGGTTTATAATGACGCTGATTGGGAGAGCAATGCCATCAGCAGCATATTTTAGGAAGGAAGAGGGAAAATTGTCGGGAGTGTTATAGCAAGGTTTAAGTTTGGACAAAAGTTTTTTTATAAAGTTAGTGGAGATGGGTTTGAGCTCAAACAGATGAGATGAGTTAGAAGGGGGAGAGTGTAGAGCAGATGGGTTATTATTGGGAAATGTCTTGGTGAGGGTAGTAGTAGTTTCTATGAAAAATTAGTTAAATTCAGAGCCTAGTTCAAGGTCAGATTTACTTGGGTCAGGACAGGGATTATTCTTGGAGCCTGGATTGAGGAGTGAGTTTATTGAATTCCAGATTTTTTGGGGGTTTTTATTGTTATTGGATTGAAGTTTGATATAGTAAGATTTTTTTGTCTTTGGTGATTAGTTGTTTTGCACAGTTGCAAAGCTGTTTATATTGGAGCAAGGTATTTGCCAGTTTACTGTTTTGGTAAAACTTCTATAGTTTGTCTCTGTGGTGCATAATCTGTTTTGTCTCTTTGGATAGCCAAGGAGAAGTTTTAGTTTTTATCCTTTTGTCTCTTAGTGGGGCTAGTGAGTTTAAAGTATCAAGGAAGGCAGAGTTGAAGTATTCTATAGCCTTGTCAAGAGGAAGGATGTTTAGAATTTGCCATTTCATTTGTTTGAAAGTATTTGAGAAAGTAGTTGGGTTGAAGCTACTGAGGTTACAAGTTTAAATGTATTGATGCTGGTGTGGGGAGGAACTAGTTGAGCGATACATAAAGGCTGGGAGGTGGTCACTAAAGGTATCAGGAATTATGCCAGAATTGGTTATTTTATTTGGATCTGAGACTATGATGCAATCTATAGTGGATCCAGGAGGTTTTATTTTGTTAGGTCGAGTGACGGAGAGGATTATTTGAGGAAGTTATAGAAGTTAATGGATAGGGAGGGAGAGGCAATTGATTTTATTCCAGTCAACATTCACATCACCAAGAATATAAGTTTCATAGTTAATTTCAGGAGAGGCCCATAGGAGAATATTTTCAAGTGTAAAGATATTGTTACCAGGTGAGATATATAGGGCAATGATACAGATATTTTTATGTTTATTTAGTTTTAGAATTCCAGCAGTTAGTTCAGTGTTCTGGAATTGAGCAATTGGAATTTGGAGGGGCATTAATGTAAGAAGATTGGAGTAGACTAGGGCAGTGCCTCCACCTTTTTTATTTAGTCGGTCATTTCCTGAGACAGTGAAATCCTGGGGGGTAGAACCTCAGAGTAGGAGATAAAGGGCTTGAGTCAGGATTCAGAGATGGCTAAGATATCTGGTTGATTATGGCTTAACCAAGCTTGAAGTTGCTGTACTTTGTTGTTTAGACTTTGTGCATTAATTGTACAAATCTTTAGGGTGTTGAGATAGCAAGAAGAAGGTAAGGGAAGAGTGTTGTTAATAAAGGATGTAGGACCAGGGTTAGGGTGGATATCACCAGCCTGGACTAGGTTGTTGAAGGAGATATCCTTTAGCCATATTGGTCTGTCAGGCATGAATTTGGGTAGATTGTAGATTGGAGCAGGTGACAGTGTCTTGACTTTAGAGGAGAAGAGTTTAGGGTGAAATAGGTGCAGAGGGTTGGGCTGAATGAGAGAAGAGGAGATAGAGTGGAAATGGGAGTAAGAGTGAGGGAGAAGGTGGGTTCGTATGGTAGTTGTCTTTGTAGGTGGTATTGGACAAGCATAGGTGGAAAATGAGGTAGCATAGTATAAGGGAAATAGGAACATAAAGAGGAGGCTGGGGGACTGGAGGGTGTGATAACTTGAGGAGAGCATGTTGGAGCAAAGACAGAGTGGTATGAGTGGTTAGGAAAATAGAAAAGGCTATGAAGAAGAAAGGGTTTAAAAAGTGATAGAGGTATTCTAGAGATATAAGGAAAGAGGAGGGGACTATAATTACTGGGTGGAGTACAGATTACAGAGAGTTTAAGAAGGATGGCTATAGGTGGGAGGAGTAATGAGGGGATCTGGTAGTGGGTAATTAGGTTGAGAGGGTGGGGTAAGCTAGGAATAAAGCTAGGAGTACTGGGGGCAGGTGGAAATTGGGGGGGGCAGGGTAGGGGAGCAGAGTGAGCCCGTAGGGCGAACGGAGTGGGAAAGAACACTAGAGGTGAGTATGGCAGAAAAAGTATCAGCAAAGAGCAGATTAAAGGCTGTAGTTGGACGGTATGAGCTAAATATTTCCAGCCAGAAAATGAAGGCTGCCTTTACAGAGGGTGGTTTAGCAGGGGGGAGAAGATATTTACAGTCTAAGGATATTAACTCACAACCGTTTGTGAAAAAATAAAACTTGTTGGGATTATAAAGAATATCTAGAATTTTTATTGGTAGATGCTGCCACCTAATGGTAGAAGGAGATAGCAAACAGCAGAGATAGTTGGACCAGTCTTAGGTTTAAATATATTCTAGGGTAGTGATAACAGGAGGGGCAGAGGGCAAATGGTCTACGGTAGGCTGCTAGAAAGTGCACACGGGAGGGCAGACTAACTCTATAGATAGTACATCAAGTCTACATTTAATTAGTGTTAAGCAACATACATTTACACACTCTTGTTGGGAGGGTCTTCTCAGTAGTATTTTTCTAAGTACCAGGCTGGCTGGTCAATTCAGGGTGTCTTCAGGTGATGGCCGGAGGTATTCCTTTTGCATTTAAAGCAGGGAGGGAGCATCCAGGATGGATTAATTTACACAATCTTGTTGGGGGGGGTCTTCTCATTAGTATTTTTCTAAATACCAGGCAAGCTGGCCAATTCAGGGTGTCTTCAGGTGATGGCCGGACATATTCCTTTTGCATTTAAAGCAGGGAGGGAGCACCCAGGATGGATTATGGGAGGCGAAAACAAGGAGCCTAAACTGCAGGACCAGCACAGAGAAGCTGTGGATGCTCAGGACAGGATTTAAAAAAGGGGGTTATCAGGGTCTATCATTATTTAGTGGCTTCAATTGTCAATAATTTGGCAAAAAAAAATAAATAATTGAAGCTAACATTTGAACATTGTGTGAAACTTTGGACAGTTAAGTGTGTGGGCAGGTCTATGGAAACTGTAGAAATGTACCCGAGTGTCTTTCGTGATAGGTAGCTGGGATGTTCTGTTGGATTACATCACATATGGAATTTCACATCTGCGTGACTCAAACCCACTCCTAATAAATCTGTCATTATATGAGACTACAAATGGCAGGAGTAGATAACTTCTATATACTTTGATAAAAACAAAAGGACAATAGCATTGCCTGAATGGTAATGTAAAAAACAACCACCACATGTTTTTTATTTCCTTTAACATACCAAGTAACAATATAGATAAGCAGAAAGAAAAACATAGAACCAGAGTTACTGGTGTTGGATAGACACACAGCTGGATAGACAGACATATATATATATATATATATATATATATATATATATATATATATATATATATTGAGAGAGAGAATTATACATGGGTAGTGGTTTCTAACATTCTTGTCAATGACATGGAAACAGCACTTCTGGGTAATCAACATTGTTTGTAATAGTACTGTGGGACGTAACACCAACTACAATATTCGCAAAGTAAATAGTGTGTTGAATTCATGCCCTGAATTTAGAAAAAGTAATTTGTTACTCAGCTTTCTTAAATAAAAAAGAGTACTTAAGGATATTTTAAGTACCCTTAGCATTTTTATTCTGTAAATTAGTGTTGGAACATAGCAGCCATTATCAGCCATCACAGAACAGTGGCAAGATGCAACAACAGCTTTAAAATGTGTTTTGCACTTCTCTCACACAAAAAAAATATGACAATGTGAAATGATAAAAATATTTTAAAAACATTAATTTATCACAGGGACACTAAGCATGTGGTGGCTATCAAAGATGACCAACATTTTTACATTGCTACAGTATTTTTTTCTGTAACTCTTAGTAGCACTTTGGAACAGCTAAAACTATGTGTACTACAAATAATTATGGTCAAGTCTCTCTCTGATCATATCACTGCTGTTACGTGTTCTTTCATTTTTGACATGAATGTCAAGATTCCCATCTTCCTTTGTTCCATTCTTGAAGTGAAATTTTGGTATCCATATACTGTAATAACATGTAATGGGAAATCCAGTCATAATCATGCATGTTGTATGTACTTTTACATAGCTGTGGTTTTAAACAAAAATGTTTGTGTGTGCCTTTGTGTTTCTCAGTATGCACACTTGCACAAAACTTTCTTTCAGTCTTTATTCTTCCTTCTGATTTTCTTGCAGCCTTAAATACTGAATGAGATTGATAAAGGTCAGCACGAAGTGCAGACTACATGTACACAATGTATTCTTTCTGAGTGACTAGAAAGCAGAAAAAAATGTAACAATGTTTTTAAACACAGATCATGTGCACTTACTGTAGTCATTAATGCATCTGGCCCTCTGTAATATATTTTTACAAGGATGTCTGTATTTATTACAGAAAAACAACAAATTAATCCAGCCACAGTCACTAATGCAATAAAACAGATATGAACATAACTACAGATCAAAAAACATGCACAGGGATTTTTCTTTTTTTTATGTTTTGCTCAAATAAAGCTTCCCCTTGCAATGCAAGCCTACATTTTTTTTTTGGTGGTAGAATATCTGGTATCAAGATGATACAGTTTGTGTAGAATTCATGTCCTGTTCAATGCATGTAGATTCACTTAGTTAACACTGTGTGGATGCTGACTGTGTGTGTCAATGTGTTTAATCAGTGCACCAGTTAATATTTAAATATACAATGATGATCTGCTGAACTTGCAGAGCTGTTGCACAATGTGTGCACATCTGTCTGTCATGCTAGTGCCTGCAGGTAAGTCTTGTACCTATGTGCATGTGCCGCTGTTGTGTGTATGTGATTTTTTTTCCCCTAGATCTGTCCACAAGTCATAGGTGCAGACAAGGGAACCGCACTACTGATTTATACTTTGAAACTGTGTGCAAGCTGTCTTTTCTATACCTAACCGACCAATTAATAACTCACTTTGAAACTGTGTGCATGCTGTCTTTCCTATACCTAACCGAGCAATTAATAACTCACTCATTTTCTACAGTCTCGTAACTGGAAGATCTGATTTTGCTGCTTAACATACCTGTTCCGATGTGCATTCACTTTCTGTACTGCTTTATGTAGAAAAGTGTAAATGATCAGGACATCTTCACATGTATGTCCATTCACTGTCTGAGGAAGGCACTGTTATAGATGGTAAATATTCACCAGGCAGTTTGTTAGCAGATTGTGTACTATGAATGCACCTCCAATTACCTCTCAGCTTTGTTAATTTTCATAGTGGATTTTCTGTAAGGCGATAAATCTTGTTACATTTTCTAGAATGGAAAGGTAATATAAATACCATTACTATGCCTAAAACCTACCTGGCATGGCCTTTCTGGTGTGGTATTTGCTTTCATATGAGCCTTGTCTGACTGTAGTTTTGATGTACTGCATGTTGCTGTATTTGTGTGATTAAACACAGGTGCTATGCAGCTACCTTCCTTGATGCCAGGTTATCAGTGAATGCTACTGTGGTGTTTAAATCATTTGCTTTATCAGAACGGCGGAATGTCATGTTTGTCTGCTCATAACAGCTGTCATTCTCTTCCTGCTTGTATCACTTGCTGTGCCTGTTATTGTTTACCCTTGTCTTCCTGCATGTTGACTTATATCTAAGGTGATTTATTTCACGTTTCTGAAATACACAGACTATAAACAGGGGTGTTCCCACACTGAGCCAGAGAAACCCTTAAGATAGTCCTCCCTGTTTGTGCTCAGGCCTCAGCTGTTTTTTTTAATAGGTGTACGGCATTTTATTCTGTTTCTGTGTATACCTTACCTGATGTTATCCTGCACTGAATATTTTTTTTATAGCACATCTCACTTGCATCTGTCACATTTTGCATTTGTGTCTTCATAGTGCCTGATTTATTTAGTATACGTATGTTGTGCATGTCCAATGTATCTTGGGTCACTTAAGATTTCCTGCAGGAAAACAACATTGTCTTTTCTCATCCCTAAGTGATGAAGTTGAATTTTTTGTTCCTAGGCAGATGACTGTTATATACGTGCTGTCTCGGTTTCTGCCAGAGGGTAAAGAAATAACGCTATTATTGTCTGAACTACTTTGCTCTTCTAAGACTTTCTGAATTTTGTTTTCAAGAAACTCTCAGAAAAATTCTTCAGAGAGATAGATTAGCTTAAGATGCCATTTGCTGGAACAGATTTTCTAAATTAAATTCTTTAAAGAGATCATAGAGGCATGACATTGGTGCGTTGGGTATTTCAAAGAGCATGCTGTCGTACTCCTTAAATTCATATTCCCTATCTGCCCGTGATGTGGTCTTTACTGGAATTGGTTCTGTGGAGCACAGATTAAAAACAAATGCACCAAGAACATGTATAAGATATCAAACATCATTTCAGACCACCTCTCGATCAGATGCATGCAGCTACTGTTTATCTAACAGATAATGTGTATTATAACGATGTCGACTAAGAAGCTATTCTTCTGAAGTGTGTGCTCTATAAGCATTGTTTTATGAGTTAAGCTCAGTAGGTCTTAATTATTAAATATGCTTCACGAGAAGAAAAGCTCATTTGTTGTTGATGGTGTACTAATTCAAAAATGGAGGATGATTTTTGAAATCTATTTTTTCAACTTACTATTTTCTTCATCCTTTTTATTTTTTAAGTTTATCATACAGTCAGAGTGATATCACTGTGAGTGTGTGTGTGTGTGTGTGTGTGTGTGTGTGTGCATCGTGCACGAGCATGTGTGGTTATTTTCAATATATTCTGTAAGATATCAACAATACATGCAACTGCTTTCAGAAGGATGCTTGGCTACATTTGCTATTAATTTTTCAAGTATTTATGTTACATTTTTTAACTAGTTGCTATATTTTGAAGACATTGCTTCATAATGATGCTTGGGACAACTTTATATTTGCATCAGATATTATGTTGTCTGCAAATCAATAAAACCATTTCACATTGCTAAAGCAATATAGCATTATAATTACATATTTGGCTTTGAGGTATAAATGATGCCATCACGCATTACAGTAAAACACCATGTGGGCACTAAATTAGAAGGCTCTCAGCTAGAATGCTTCAGTGAAGATACAACCATCAGCAAACCGTGAAGTGGTCAAGCTTCTGAAAAGATGGCTGCCTATATTTTGAGATCTGTGCCAACTCTACAAAAACAGGAGCAAAAAAAAAACAATCCCAAATGAGACAAATGGGTGTAGGGGTCTCAAATGATGACTCATGAAACACAGGAAGGTGGAGAGTGAGAAAATATCAGATAGCTAGAAAACAACCTTTTAGACAGTTACCAAGGCTATAGACGAGGGAAAGGTGGTACACACAGCCTACCTAGACCTGGCTAAGGCCTTCAACACCATTCCCCATTCTGGTATTATAGACAAGCTTACCAGCCTGAACATAAACCCCTACGTCACAAGATGGGTTGCCAACTGGCTCACGGACAGAACCCACATGGTGACAGTTGCGGGAGCTAGATCTGTCTCTAAACCGGTTCCAAGTGGTGTTCCCCAGGGCTCAGTCCTAGGACCCCTCCTGTTCAGCATATACTTCTCAGAGGTACAGGCAAGCACAGGAGGGCTATGGCTGACCAAGTTCACAGATGACTGCAAACTAGAGGCTATAACTGACTCTCCGGCTGACACAGACATCCTCCAAAAGGGTCTCACTGAGACGGATACCTGGTGTCAAAATCATGGCCGCAAGCTAAATGCCAAAAAGTGCATAGTCATCCCCTTTGGAAAAAACAAAGTACCCACAGTTTACTACATAGGTGGCCATCCTCTAAATACGGAAGACGCAATAAGGAATCTGGGGACCCAAGTAGATAGTAACCATACCTTTGATAATCACATTGCCAAAGTGGTTAGAAAATCCTCCTATGTGGCCCATCTAATCACAAAAGGGTTTGCATCCAGATCAAAAGAGGTCATTGTGCCCCTCTACTCATCACTCATCAGACCCATCTTAGAATACAATGCCCCATTTGGGATGTACCTTATACCTGCAACAGCTGGAAGGACCACAGAAGTACCTCACCAAGAGGATCAATGGCCTCAAACAGATGCCCTATGCAGCTCGACTGAAGAAACTCCAGTTGTACTCGATTGCATACCGCCTACTCAGACGTGATCTCTGCCTGACATACAAGGCCATGTCCAGCCCAGACTTGATGGACATGTTCGACCTAAAGAAAACCTTATCCCCTCAAGCCACATGCTCTAGGGATCTAAACCTCACCACAACAATAAATAGGACATGCTGGAGGGATAGATTCCTGTCCCAGAGACTTCCCATGCTTTGGAACAAGATCCCAATCTACATTAGGCAGAGCTCCTTGCTAACACTCTTCAAAAGAAACCTTGACGAGTGGATGGGAAACAGAAAGTTTACCCCGGGGGATCACTTCAGTGGCTCTGCTAGACAGAGGCACAGGGAACTAATCTAAGGGGGCGGTGAAAGCCAACACATTCTGGCTAGGCTTATAAATGCCTTCGGGCAGCTAGCCTGTTACCCACCTATGAACCTATAAAGAGTGTGAGAAAACTTGGCAACTGCTCCCCAGATAACAGAAAACTGTTTCCTGTGTTCATAAAAATTTCTACTAATTTTTGGACTACTGTCTGATATTGTAAGAAGTGTGATCAGAAGGAATAAGTTAATTCTCTACTTCTGAATGTTTCCTCCACCTCTGCAAGTTTTTGTTCAAGAGTCTTTACCGAGGAGCAAACAGATGATGGTCAGGAACTGTATTTCAGGATGAGTGCTCATAGGTGAATTTTTTATTTTATTTTATTTTATTTTTTTAAATAATATGATTTTATTTCTGGCATGACTTTCTCCAAAGTTGTGTCTTCTGATCACTAGCCTTGGATAAATTTTGACATGCACTAGGTCGAGGGAGTTCTTTTTTTAATTATATAAATTGAAAATGTATATAGGTCTGCTATATGATTGCTTCTTCAGTACATATGTGCTTCAATACTGTAGTTGCAGCAATGACATTTAATTTTGCCTTTGAATGAGATTTTGCGTTATATTTTAACTCATATATTTCTTTATTATTTTGTCTTTTTATTACAGTTCAAATAAATGCCACTGTTGCCTTAATGTTTCATTTATTCAGCTGTTTCTACACTGCGGTGCCAAGTTTTGTTATACCCTAATTAGGCAATTATGAATAATACCAATGTTTTTTTCAATGAATTATATTGTATTTATTTGTAATTTAAGTCCTATAATATATAAATCGATTGCTTCTTCAGTGCATAAGTGCTTCATTACTGTAGTTGCAACAATGATATTTAATTTTGCCTCTGAATGAGATTTTGTCTTATATTTGATTCATATATTTCGTTACTATTTTGTTTTTTTTTTATTACAGTTCAAATACATGCCACTGTTGCCTTAATGTTTCATCCATTCAGCTGTTTCTACACTGTGGTGCCAAGTTTTGCTATAGCCTAATTAGAGAATTATGAATAATACCAATGCTCTTTCAATGAATTATATTTTATTTATTTGTAATTTAAGTCCTATATGCATTAGTTGGATATTCATTCCTTCTCAATGAATAAGCTTTCTAACCAGTTTCAGATATTTATATCAGTAATTGCAGTTATTCAGTGAACACTGTCTCTAGGTGATTGTCACTGTTGATGTGACACCCTAACCCCATGAGTAAAAATGGAAAAAAGGGTTTTATGGGTGCATGGAATTGTAGTTATTTAGTATTGTTCAAATTATATTCAGAAACGCCTTGATCATTGTCACTGTTACTTTTTTGATAATAAACTTGACCTGATTAACCTGGACTAACATGATGTATCTAAAGAAAGCAGAAAGGCAAGGGATGGCACCTAAAAATAAATCAATTAATTTAAAAAAGAGAGAGGAATAATCAGATTTAAAGAGATGGAAACTAGCAAGATGTTTGATATATGTGAGTGTACTGGCAATGGAAATGTAGACTAAAGGAACAAGATGGTAGCCATGAGACTTATTCCTGGAGAAGAACAAGAAGGCAACAGAATAGTGAAACACAAATGTCCAGAATCTGCTTGGTTAATTCAAAAATAACACTGTGTGGGATGCATGGAGTATCTGAACAGTAACACTGATAAAGTTGTGATGATATGGACTAGTGCCAGCCTAGCCAGCTGGAGTTCTGTAAAGAATGATATGTCCTTTGAATATCAAACTGATTTATACAAGATGCTTGTGTTACAAATGTATTAGAACTGTATGGCATTTGAATATCAAACTGATTTGCACAAATGCTTATGTTATAAATGTATTAGAACTGTATGGCATTTGAAAATCAAATTGTGTTTGTAAAGTTGCTAGTGTTAAAAAATGTATCAACAGTGGGTCCTACTGGACAGAGAAGGAATATACATGCAAGACTTTATGCATATATGTCAGCAAAGGACACTGGAAGTGAAGGTGTTAAACAGATAGCTTACTTCTTACTTTAAGAAAAATACTGTTAATTAGACCACCTGATGGGCCACAGAAGTGCTTATCTCACAGCTCTGAATAGGACCAGAGGCAGCATGGACCACTTGATAGGCCACAGATGTGCTTATCTCACAGCTCTGAAGAGGACCAGAGACAGCATGTCTGGAAGAAGCCTTTGTTCATTAGCTCAGTAAAAGGATGGGAAGCTCCAAGCACTGCCATAAACATTAGCAAAAATTTAGATATGCATCTTATTACACCTATGCTAACATACTGTCTCAAGCTTCAAAGGGGAATAGTGTGAGAACCTAGAGGCAGGTGACCAGATGAGGACAGCCATCTAGGAAATTTTAGATATTACAAAGAGAAATCTCTCAGTATTAAGTATTCTGTTTGGGAGCCTAACTAAAATGACTGCTCATGTATTTCATCTTGCCTTGCCCAAGTAATTTATTAGGGGACAGTAATTTCTTTAGATCATTCAACAATATATAACAAGATTAGTTTATTACTGTTTTTCTATATTTGTCTGAGTCTGTTCACCAGTATTATTTTTTATATTTCCTGTGATTTGAACTCTATTTGCTGCAAATATATATTCAATATTTTCATTTCTTTTATTATTTGTTATTAAATATATTTAAAACTTTTATTGTGGCTGGTCTTTTTAGAAAATATTTAATGTTTGCGAGTGTTTATATTTATTTGTTGACCATCTGGGGCCACTCCTGAGAGGCTTGCTGTGAGGTCAGCTACTACCATTTGTATTAGTATTAATATTGCACAGTATAACTGGATAACATTTGAAAGGGCCTACAGAAGCCGGCTGGAGGAGTGTCTGGTGGCAGTGATAACTACCTTATTGTCCAAGCAGAAGGTGGTAGGGTTGGTAAATCTCTGCCAACCTTTCCCAGGAGAGTGTGTGTGTGTGTGTGTGTGTGTGTGTGTGTGTGTGTGTGTGTGTGTGTGTGTGAAAATCAAATCTCACATTGTGCGTGTGCGTGCATGTGCGTGCGTGTGTGTGTGTGTGTGTGGGGGTCAGCTACTTGGGGGAGGACACAATGTGCTGGTTTCACAGAGAGGGTGATGGAGGACTTGACTTGGGCACTCAGCTGAGCACTTAACCTACAACTGTGCTAGTGGGGAGCCTTATTGGGAACCTGGAGGGAGACAGATATAAATGTATTTATTTATTTAGTTACATTTGTTGACCGGGAGTGTCCAACTGGACGTAGGTCCATTTTCAGCGGTGGCCCGGGGAGAAAAGCTCCACAGTTAAAATAAACAGACAGTAGTTACATTGGATTACATAGCGATTAACAATATAACATAGCAATTACTTACAACATATTTACAGATGAAGAGCATAATATATCAGTAGACAACTAGAATCTTTATCTGTGAAGTACATAACAGACATTAACAAATGTTACAATAAGAAGTTCCTGCTGTATAATAAGTACTAGGCTTATGATCATCTGAGCTTGCAATAATCAAGGTAGTTAGTGGAGTGGAAAGAAAGTTAGTGGTTGGATGGGGTGGGTGATTTTAGAGTGGGAGTTGCAAGGGCATAGCCAGCATGTTTTTAGGTGCGCTTCTAGTAAAGTTTTGAAGTGGGTGCATGATGGTACGGAGGTAATTGTGAGTGGGAGGGAGTTCCATAATTTGGCTATGGTGCAAGAGAATAGTGCTTCACCAGCAGAGTTATTGGCTTTAGTGATCTGCAAGTGATTTTTGTTGCTGGATCTTAGTGGTCTGGTGGTGCGATAGGGTTGGAGTAGATTCTGGAGGGATGGGACATATAGTGGATGGTTTACTAGTTTGTGGGTGAGTGAGAGTTGATTCCATTGAAGGAAGTGAGGGAGTTCAAGCCAGCCCAGTTCAGCAAGTGAGAGACAGAGGTGACTACGGTAGGATGCCCCTGTGGCGAATTTGGCGATTTTGTTGTAGCAGGTCTCTAGCTTGTTTAGATTGCATTGCCTTAGGTTGGTATATATTGGAGAGGCATAAAGTAGGGTGGAGATAAGGTGGGAATTTGATATTGAAATCTTTGCTGCTTTGGTGAGAAGTTGCTTATTTCTGTATAATGCTCCTATTTTTTTTGCGGACTTTTTTATGGTCATGGATATGTGAATGTCAAATTTTAGTTTATTGTATATTTCCACTCCTAGCAATTTGGTGTGTTCAGCTGGGTATATAGCGGTGTTGTCTTTTGCTGTGATGTTAAAGTGAGAGTTGTTTTGAGTATGTTTGGTGGGTTGGAAGATGAGTAGTTTAGTTTTGTTTGGGTTGAGTATTAATTGGGCATTGGATAACCAAGTTTCAACAGAGGAAAAGGCTTCCTGTGTGACTTTTTGCAGTTTGGGTAGGGACTGGGCTTAGCAGATGATGGTTGAGTCATCTGCGTATTGTATGAGTGTGCCATGTTTGGTGGCAGATGCTAGATTATTGGTGAAAACAGAGAAGACTAGGGGTCCAAGGTTGGATCCTTGGGGAACCCCTATGGAGACAGGTAGTTGGGGAGATATGTCATTCTGCCATACAGCGGATTATTGGCGGTCAGACAGGTAACTCTGAAACTAGTTGGTGACTGATTGAGAGAAGGATAGGTTATTGAGGACAGCGATAAGTTGTTTGTGTGGGACCATGTCAAATGCTTTAGATAGGTCTAGGAAAGTAGCAGAGGAGAGATAGCCATTGTTTTTATGCTGAAGGATAGTGTTAGTAAAGGAGAGTAAGGCAGTGGTGGTGCTATGGTTTGGTCGGAAACCATGCTGAGTATTGGAAAGGAGGTTGTTAGTAAGGAGGTAGTCTGAGACCTGAGAGTGTATGCATCTCTCTAGTATTTTGGAGAGTGGAGAGAAAATAGCTATGGGGCGGTAATTGGTTAGCTCTGTGGAGGGTTCACCTTTGTGGAGGGGAATTATATGTGATACTTTCCACTGTGTGGGAACGTAACTTTCTGACAGAGATCGGTTAATCTAGATGGATACTGGGTAGGCCAGAGCATCAGCTGGGATTTGTAGGTATTCGCTTGGGAGGTTGTCTGCTGCTAATTTGGTGGGCTTAAGTTTAGTTAAGAGTTTTTTTATGTTGGAGGTAGGTACAGGAGAAAAAGAGAAGGCAGTGGGGAGATTACTAGTTGAAGGTGTGAGATGGAGGGGAGGGGGGTTGTGTTGTTTAACTAGTGATAGTATGGTCTGTGTGAAGTGTGTTTTGAATGAGGTAGCAATATTTTCTGAGGAGTGAGGGATGTTAGGGGGAGAGGTACTGACTTTACCTGGGTGGAGGATGCAGTTTATGGAGGACCAGAATTGTTTGGGGCTGTGTTGGGAGGAGTCTAGGGCAGACTGGTACTATTGGAATTTGTCCTGTTTTATTAGCTTTTTGACTCTATTGCGTAGTTACAGGAATTTCTGTCTAGTGGAGGGGGTTTTGGTTTTGCGCCAGTGCTCCCAGGCTTTATCCCTGTTTTTCATTTCTGACTTAGTGGTTTTCTGTAGTCATGGGGTGGGTGTGCTTTGGTTCTGGAAAGTCTTATGGGGGCATGGTAATTAAGGATGCTCAGGAAGGTAGTATTAAAAAAAATCAACTGCGTCATCAAGACTGAGGTACTTTAGAGGATGCCAGTTACATTCTTTGAGGGATGAGATGAATGTGAGTGGGTTAAAGTTTAGTTTTTTACGTATTTGACGGTAGATGACAGGTTTAGCTTGGTATAGGTATTCTTTGAGTAGGAATGTTGGGGAGTGATCACTGAGGCTATCTGATAAGCAGCCTGTTATATATGACTGGGGGCTCTTACTGACTGGTATCCAATCCAGGGTAGTGTGCTTGCTGGAGTTTTTATTTATCCTGGTTGTCGACTGGACTAGTTGGGTGAAGCTATGAAGGTTTGCATGATGGGTTGGATGGTTGCCAGAATAGGATTGCCAGTCAATATTGAAATCACCTAAAAGGGTGGGTAGACCAGCTGAGGAGGTAGGAATAAAGAAGAGGAATAAAGAAATCCAAACCCCAGGATGACTGTGCTCCTTGTGTGCTCCTAAGGGAAATTGTACTTGGTGCAGAGAACTGCATCTGAAAATACTGTGTGCATCTATTTCTCTGAAAGTGAACATTCCCCACAGGTGTCAGTGGTGAGGATTGAGGCTCCTTGATCACTGGCCCAATACAGGGTCATCACAAATATTATCACTTATGAACAAATACTAGAGGGGAGGATATTCATAAGACACATCAATTGACTGTATCCATATTGCTGAGTTGTTTACAACAAGAAGGGATATGCAAATTATGGCTCACAGCGGAGCAACACAAGACACAATAAATTGCTCTGTAGTCCTGTATGAAAAAGGAAAACATATGACACAGTCTGGACAAGTTGTGAATGTTGGCTTTAGTTCTGCCTAATTTTAGTTTAAAAACTTGAGTCTACATTGACTTAATCTATTATCTTGAACATTTATTTTGTGTGTGACAATTTATTGCATGTTTATTTCATCTAATTTCTAATGTAATGTGTACAAAATCTGTAATTTTTGTCTATACTATTTTGATACTATTTTTGTATTAATATTTTTGGTGTCTGTAACTGGAGCTTTTCTCCCTGGACCTTCACTGAAAATGGGTTTTGTAAACCAGTGGACTATCCCAGCCAACAAATGTTAATTAATAAATAAATAAATAAATAAATTCACATAGGTAAACTCAGACATCCTAATGGTTTATGGAAGGGAATATACCAAACGAAAACAGTCCTTGAACCAAATAAGGAATCAGATGCAAAAACCAGAGAGTACAAGATAAAGAAAAATAATCTGGTTCCACACAGCAGTAAAAATCAATATGTCCTTTATTGTAGTAGGTAAGCGCTTTCTCGGAATAAAATCTGCTTCATCAGAACAACAAAGATAGAATAGCAGTTACATTTTTAAACACTAAAACATCCAATCAAAAATCAGATAAAATGTGCATCATAGCTAAAAGCCATGTGATAAAATACATCTGCAGAATATATAGATCGTTAAAAAAATTGAATAAAACAGACTAAATGAACAATATGTACTTAAAACTGGTAAATACAATAGTAAAAAATAATAAAAGATGGACTATTGAAATATACACGATAGAATAGTAAAAGAGAGATCAATGCTTTAATGGCCGTGCTTTATGGAAGGGTTTCATGGAAACTCTGTTGTTTAAACCAGGAGGTTTATCAGCTTGAAAGCGCAAAATCCATTTCTGTTCACTAGATTCTGTTCTATTATTTATGTCACCTCCTCTCTTGGTACTATGAAGAATCTCTAGTACCATAAAGCTAAATTTATGTCCTTTACCCTCTTTAGCTACATGTAGTGATAGTGCGCTGGTTTCTTTAACATTCCTAATATCCCTAAGGTGTTCAAGTATTCTATCCTTAAACACCCTGTTCGTTTTCCCTATGTAAAATGAGAAGCAGGTAGTACAATAGTACAAATAGACAACATTTTTTGTTCGACAATCTGCATAAAAAGCAGCATCTATCTTAAAACCCAAAGTGGGATGTGTGAAATGATTACCGATATGTATATGTGTACAGGCCATACAATTCCTACACATACATGTACCAAGTCTATCAGATATTATAGTTGATTTAGTATTAAAGGATCGATAACAGAGCTGACTCTTAAGTGATCTATTATTTCTAAAAGCAAAATGTGGCTGTGTGCCAATGACCCCATTCAACCCATGTACAGTAGACAGAATATCCCAGTTCTTTTTAATAATATCACATGCTACATGCACATTACTGGCAAAGGTCAATGGCATCCTTAGTTTATTCCTAGAGGTATCAGTGGAAGCATCACTTGAGAAAGTATTGTCAATATTATCCCTGTTGTTAATACTAGTGGGGAGGGGGGGGGTATGGCTGGCACTTATCTGATCTATGCCGCCATCCTTCTGTTATTTGAGAATCAATAAGTGTAACTGCTATTCTATCTTTGTTGGTCTGATGAAGCAGATTTTATTCCAAGAAAGCGCTTACCTACTACAATAAAGGACATATTGATTTTTACTGGTGTGTGGAACCAGATTATTTTTCTTTATCTTGTACTCTCTGGGTTTTGCATCTGATTCCTTATTTGGTTCAAGGACTGTTTTCATTTAGTATATTTTCTTTAGCTTTGAACCAAGCATGGCAGGAAAAGAAATGGATCATTTGGACAACTTTGTACCTTCGATGGATTTGCCATCTAACAGGAGGAACAACTATTGTTTGTCTACTTTATTGGACTTTCAAACTAATCCATTACTTAATGGAACTTTTGTGCAGACAACATCACTGACTCCAGATAATCCTCATTTATCTGCAGCTTTCAGAGATGACTATCGCAATCTGGAGAATAAACTTTATAAGTTTAAGTGCTTGCAGTGGCAGCGCTTTCATCTTGAGGCTTCACTGACCTTTATATAGCACCAAGGGGACTTAGGGTTCTCACCATGCCCAGTTATGGGCAAGCTTATCCTGAGCTACTTAGGCGCTGGCAGTTACTTAACCTTGAGTGCAGTGCTAAATATATGCAGCTCCTTATTTAAATTTTTAGACCAGAGGAGCTAAAACTATCTAATGAAATCATTGAGTTGCAAAACATAATTAACGATACCTATTCAGATGAACTTGTTGGTGATAAAATGGATGTGTTGTCTGAAAATATTACTGGATATGACAAGAGACTTTCTGCTACCAAAAACAAAAAATTACAAAGGGATTTGAAGGATTTTAAAGAATGTAATGTCTTCTCTTGGATAAATGAAAGTGTTAATACTAACTCCAACATACAGCATATAACAGGAAATGGGCGGAGCTCTGTAAGACCCAGAACTACATTGCATTCAACTGTTTCAGATGAACAAGCAGCATATGCAAATGCTGTTAAAACTACCACTTCTACAGAACTTTTACCCAATGTTCCTATTGTTCCTGTAAGTGAGGGAATTGTTTCAGAAGTCAACCTAAATACTTCTGTAGCTGCTGTAAGCAGTCACTCTGATGCTAGCACAAGCGCTGCAGCTGTTAGACCTAAAACAAGCATAGCTTCCAGTGTGAGTCTGAATTCCACAGAGCAGGCCTCTGTACTATCAGGCTCCACCTGTGGACATTTTTTATTGAAAGAACCTCTACCTATAAGAGGCAGATCGAGGAATCGCCTGCAAAATCAACATACGCAACGACTACACAGCCAGGAGGATGAAATAAGGTCAGGAAAGAGATACAAACAAGCTTAGTTCACAATATCTCTACTTTAACTTTAACTGACTCACAATTATCTGTGTTAAACAGAGGTTTAACCTTTGTTCCGGCTCAAAGAATGGACATAACAGAGGTAATTAAAGACCTACACCTTTTTGGCAGAACTCTTACACTTAAAGCTATGTTTGGTAATTCTAATAATGCTGATTGTATATTTAGAAAGTCCAGCACTTACATACCACCTAGTAATTCTACTATAGATCTGTTCATTGACCTTTGTGAAAAACAACTTAGAGAGAAGTCTCTAGATAAGCAAACTAATAATTTTAGTAATTTATCAGCTGCAGAGATACAAGCTCTAGTTGAATTGAAAGAACTAAATAGTATAGAAATACGTCCAGCTGATAAAGGAGATGGTACTGTTGTTATCGACAAGGACAAATATATAGAATCTATGTTAAGTAATCTCAGTGACGTTGATACGTATGCCATTTTACTTATGCATATACTCAGTGGTGTCATAGAAAAAGTACAGTTTTTGATCTTTGATTTATTAATAGGCATGATATCTGAGCAACTGTTTGAGTATTTCAAGGTAGAACATCCAACAGTCCCTTTGATATATGGTCTACCCAAAATACATAAGACTCCCTTAACTCCACCTATGCGCCCTATAGTTTCAGGCCGAGGATGGGTAACTGAGCCACTTTCTATTTTCGTAGAAAAGACTTTGCATGCTGCCTTGGCTAATTGTAGCACAGTTTTAAAGGATACCAAGAGTTTTTTTAAATGAGCTATCTAAACAAAATGAAATTATCTTAGGACAATGTTTATTTGTAACTCTGGATATTGAATCATTGTTCACTGTTATACCCAATGAATGGGGAATTTAAAATGTCAGAGAATTACTGTGTGAGAGAAACACCCCTGATACTAAGGTGAAACTTATTTGCACACTTTTGGAAATCATCCTAGAAAACAATGTGTTTATTTTTAATGATGTTTATTATGCACAAAAAGTTGGCGTAGCTATGGGCACAGCTTGTGCTAATAGCTACGCCAACCTATCCCTAGCTAATTGGGAAGCTAAACATGTACTTTCAAATAATGAATACCAGGTTAACATCAAATGGTATAAACATTTTGTGGATGATATTTTTTTGTTGTGGCATGGCTCAGAGCAGCGGCTACAAGAGTTTCTTTTATACTTAAATCGGTTGAATACTTTTTGGAGATTTACCTATGACTATTCTGATAAAGAAGTACAGTTTTTGGATGTTAAAGTTACTAAAAATAATTTATCCACTGTGTCTACTACTTTGTATAAGAAAACTGTTAGGAAGAATAATGTTCTACACTATGGCAGTATGCATCCGAATCATACGAAATTCAATGTGTTGAAAGGACAGATATTTCGAACTATGAGACTTTTTAATGATGATGATAGTCTCATTGTTGCATTACAAACACTTAAACAAAAATTTTTAGAAAGAGGCTATAGTAGTAAACTTATTGATTCTCAAATAACAGAAGGATGGCGGCATAGAGCAGGTAAGTGCCAGCCATACTTTTCCCCCCTCCCCACTAGTATTAACAACAGGGATAATTTTGACAATACTTTATCAATTGATGCTTCCACTGATACCTGTAGGAATAAACTAAGGATGCCATTGACCTTTGCCAGTAATGTGCATGTAGCATGTGATATTAGTAAAAAGAACTGGGATATTCTGTCTATTGTACATGCGTTGAATGAGGTCATTGGCACACAGCCAGATTTTGCTTTTAGAAATAATAGATCACTTAAGAGTCAGCTCTGTTATCGATCCTTTAATACTAAATCAACTATAATATCTGATAGACTTGGTACATGTATGTGTAGGAATTGTATGGCCTGTACACATATACATATCGGTAATCATTTCACACATCCCACTTTGGGTTTTAAGATAGATGCTGCTTTTTATGCAGATTGTTGAACAAAAAATGTTGCCTACTTTTGCTATTGTACTACCTGCTTCTCATTTTACATAGGGAAAATGGACAGAGTGTTTAAGGGTAGAATACTTGAACACCTTAGGGATATCAGGAATGTTAAAGAAACCAGTGCACTATCACTACATGTAGCTAAAGAGGGTAAAGGACATAAATTTAGCTTTATGGTACTAGAGATTCTGCATAGTACCAAGAGAGGAGGTGACATAAATAATAGAACAGAATCTAGTGAACAGAAATGGATTTTGCGCTTTCAAGCTGATAAACCTCCTGGTTTAAACAACAGAGTTTCCCTGAAACCCTTCCTTAAAGCACGGCCATTAAAGCACTGATCTCTCTTTTAATATTCTATCATGTATATTTCAATAGTCCATCTTTTATTATTTTTTTACTATTGTATTTACCAGTTTTAAGTACATATTGTTCATTTAGTCTGTTTTATTCAATTTTTTTAACGATCTATATATTCTACAGATGTATTTTATCACATGGCTTTTAACTATGATGCACATTTTATCTGATTTTTGATTGGATGTTTTAGTGTTTAAAAATGTAACTGCTATTCTATCTTTGTTGGTCTGATGAAGCAGATTTTATTCCGAGAAAGCGCTTACCTACTACAATAAAGGACATATTGATTTTTACTGCTGTGTGGAACCAGATTATTTTTCTTTATCTTGTACTCTGTGGTTTATGGAAGGGGTTGGAAAGTATTGGTGCCCAGCCAAATTAAATTAACAGAATTTACTATAATGGACAGGCCCAGACATTAGAATAATTAGCTCAACATTATAAAATGTATGGTGTTAGAATAACAATGAAACCTTTGAAAAGAGTAAGATCTCCAGTAGAATAGCCATCAGCTAAAAAAGAGGACTGAAAGAAATTAAATGCCTACAAAGAGGTTACAAATATCACGCAAAAAAATGTCCAATGAGAGATGCAGTAGCAAGATGAAAGATAAAAAGAGGAGAAGAAGCAGAAGAACATACAGAAGGGAAAAGACAAAGGTTTAGGAGCAAAAAAATAAGATTATCTATCTCTAAGAGGAATGTTTGGTTAATCTGTATGAGGGAGGAAAAAAGGTACTTCATATACTAAAGCAAACCGTTGTATGCCAACTGAAGAATGAAGAACAGATGCCACATTAGACTGAGATAAAACAGTGTAAACAGTGCACTACCAAAGAAGGGTGCTGTTCAATCTTGGGCTGCGCTAACAATGATCCAACAATGAATGGGCAGGTATGAAACAACTGCAAATGTGTAAAGATAAAAGGCAAGCAGAAAGCTACAGATAGTTTTGCTTTCATGAAATTAAACCAAAGGTAAGGGAGAAGGAGAAGATAACAAAAAAAATCCTGCAGCTGATGTACAACATGTAAAGCAACAGAAATATACCTATATTTTTGACAGAACATGTAAGGTGGGGTGAAGGCAGTGGTACCTTATTATTTTTAAATAAATATGTATGTATTAAAAAAAAAAAAAAAAAAAAAAAAAAAAAGATTGTTGAGGCAGAAATAGAGATTTGAGATGATGCACGTGTCAAGGGTTAATGGAAAGAAAAAAATAGTAAACTAGAAAAAGATGACCCCAAACAAAACATGGTAGATATTTCCTTTCAAAGTATCCAAGTGGGAGAGAGATGGAGGAAGAATCTGAAGTACAAATAATGAGAAGAAATATCAACATGATACTGCAAAAAAAGGGAGAGAGAATGACAGGAAACACAACAAATAAGAAACAAAATCAGCACTAAACATGAAGGAAAATGGAAGTAGACAGAATAGGTGGCTGTATTATTGAAAGAATGCCACAGAAGCAATAATCAGTTTACTTTATTTTGCAAGGGAGGAGGGAATGAGATAGAATAGACAGGTTTCTTGTAAGAGACAATGGAACTGAGATGACCGAGGGTATAATAATAATAAGAAAAGGTACCTGCTGAACAATGCACAGGTTATATAGAAAGACAGAAAATAGGCAAGAACAGGCCATGTAGATGGAACAAGTCAAAGTGAAGGTTAAAAGAGAAGAAATAAACTCCTCAGATAGGGAGTCACATGAATAACAGAAGGAAACCAGGGACACAAGAAAATAAATTTCAGTTTGTAGGAGAGGATACCAATTCACTGAGAAACATGAGTGATTGTACTCTAAGTCAGTGACCTGCCAAATTCCAGAAGGCACAAAGTAAAAAAGAATGACTGCATAGAAAATATTAGATCCATGAGAAAAGGCGGACAGATTGTAGTGTGAGATGGAAATGAGACAGTCTACGGATAAACACAGAGAGGGAGGCAGAAAGAGATTCAGAAAATGAATAGGAGAAAAGAACTGCAGTGGGATTAGGAGAAAAGACAATACATATCCTTGCAAGAAGAATAAAATGCAGAAGAAAATGCCAATGGTCATGAAAAATAAGAGAGACGTATAAGAGAGGACTTCATCATTTATTGTTGAAAAAATCGTTCATGTAAAGATGGGACACGGTAAAAACAAATATGACTGGAGATTGGAAAGTGTACCAACTCTACAGAAAGAAAGTAAAGAGATAAAATAAACACGAATGAGCAGGCTCATAAACAGCCTAGAATGGCATGGAAACTGCTCTGGATGTTCAATAGGAGTTGAAGGGATACGGGATTTCTCCATCAATGGCTAAAGAAAACGAGTATTTATTCCAAAAGGAAGAAAAAGAAATATATAACACAGAAGAGATTAGGATCCCCATATAATAAACAGATCCAAAAACGCAAACCAGGACAGAACAGGGTTTGTAAGGCCAGATCAACAAGGACAAGTAGGTTTTGGGTAAATTAGATCAAAAGGCAGGCAAAGTAACACTTGGATGATATCTGATATTAAAGAAATGTTGTTTTTTTAAAAGGAGGATAGCTATCAACAATAGTGAAGGGAAAAGGAACAGTGGACAGACTGCAAGCGTGTGAGTAATATATAAAAACGCTCTGTGGCACTGGTGATAAAATGGAAAGAAAATAAAATTAGCAAAGATACAAAGGGAAACATGAAAGATATATCAACTATTGCTAAGTCCATTTCTTCTGGAAGCAGACATTCTGCAAAGGTGAGTAAAACTACACCTTTAGGATATGGAAAAATAGATGAAGGAATTATATTTCTGCCTATGTAGATACAAGTGTGTACTGATTGCAGAAGACATGGATAAAGAAGGGATTAGGTATGTAGAAATTGTTCAAAGGCATCTGTGGTAAAATGTAAGCCTGAAAATAAAAACCATGGGAGCAAGGGAAGAAGAAGAGGAAGAGAAATGAGTCACATGCCACATCAACATAGCTAGGTTTGAAGGTGTGGCTTCAGGTAAAAAAATTCAAGAGGAGAGGACTAAAGAAGCATCGATAAGAAATAGAAGTGGCTTATATAATTGAAAATACTATGACAAAGGCATGTAGCAAAAGTATAACAATGATGATAAAAAAGATGCAATTAGGGAAAAGAAGAGGATGGCTGGGGATTCTTGCTTTTGAGATGTACGAAGTAGCATAAAATGTGCAATAGTGTTAACGAGAGAAAAAAATGTTGACTAGGGATATTTAGGGAGAGAGGTACTAAAAAAAAAACAGGAATCCAGAAGGGAAAAAGCAAGATAGTGAAGAGATGCCCAGACAGGTAAGAATATGTGTGGGCATTAGACTGGTAGAAAAATTAGGAAAAGAAATCTAAGATAGAGAAGCATGGGGAGAGGAAAGACAGGAGGAGGCAAAATGGTGGATAGAAAGCAAGGAGATCTGAACTTCTGGCAATTCCAAGTAATAAATGAAACTAAAGAAAACGATCTGAAGAAGTATAGGAAGACAAATGGATGGGGTGAACACAGAAAAAAGGGAATAGAGAAACTCAAAGGAAATAACTAAAATACATGCAAGGAAAAAGTTATAGCAAGAATAAAGACAGCTCACCAATATGAAAATGGGAACAGTAAAGGAAAGAGGTAGAATGTTTTATGAGGATACAGTAGAAAGAGAATAAGTGGGAGAGATGCAGAGTAAATTGAATTTGGGAGAGACTGAGGGTTGTCAAGGGGTCAGTAGTAATGGAGAGATGCAGAAAACATGGAGGACTGACTGATGATACTTCAAATGACCTGTGAGAAAATGTTGAAAATAATTTATAGATAATTCTATCAATGCGAAGGGAACCAGAAATAGCAAGAAATGCTGGGAATGTGACAAAGAAGGACTGGGACAAACACAAATTATGTGCAAATGGGAATGGGATACGGGAACAAGGAGTACATGCATGTAATAAAATCTGGGGCAAAGCATAGAAAATAGGAAGTATGTTTGCCTTGGGTAACAACTGGTATTCCTAGAAGAAAGAAAATGGTACATAGCAGCAAACTGCAAGGGGAAAAAGTACAGAAGGAAGTAGGGCATAAAATAGATATGACCACTTTTATTAAAAGTAATAAAAAAAATAATAAAACTAGCCCGGTGCCCATTGTAGAGGGTTAACTACCAAGGGTTATAAATATATAAAATGTAAAGTGTTTTAAAAGGGATGTCAAAAAGGCTATGAATACAACTGAGGGAGAGGCAGATCTTCCGAATAATTGGTTTGTAGCCTGAAAAAATGTCAGGAGAAACAACGGCTTATAGTTATGGCTTTTTATAAAGCAATAAGCTATTAGTAAGCTTGAGAGGAAAGTTGAACAGATGGACAGTGTTATTTAGAAGCAGTCCCCCACTACAAAGCAGCAACAGGGTAAAGTGGCTGACTTAATTCAGTAGATACAGGAGATCAGGATACAAATAGTGTTTCTCAAAAAACTGATCTAGAAGGGGCAATGTCCAGATAATGGTGATTTATGAAAACAATTTAAACAATGGCTTAGCCAACAATGACTTGGGTAAATTTCATGATCCTCACTGTGCTGCAATCTCCATTCGAAAGCTTGAAAGTTTTCAAAAACTCTCAACCATATGAATTTTGCATTTCAGAAAACTTGATCAACTGATAGGGATCCGGTTCACTTAGATATTGTTTGAACTAACTTCTGAACTGTTTGTAGTCAATGATTTCAGTAAGATCAGATGGCAAAGATCATCAGGGTATAGGGAGAAAGAACAGCGAAGCTGTGGTCCATGGAATGAAGTTTTAGTGGATGGAGTTATGAGAGTAGGGCCATTAGTGGATTGACTTCTTAGGCTATATTGTATATTGGATGTAATTAGTTTCATAGTTAGGGAAGGATGTTGTGTGTTGACATAGGAATTAGAGGAGAAAGGAGCCAAAAAGAATGTTGGATCTTCCATTAATGGGAAGCCAATTTGCCTTTACCAAGGAGTTGCAGTGATGCTCATACCAAGAGAAGCTGGTGATGAATGACAGATTTTATTAGAAAGAGATTGTAAAGCGGTAATGATTTTTGCAAGGCTGAGGTGAATAGGGATAGGATATAATCCAGTAGTGCAAGCAGGACTCATTTGCTTAAAGCTGTTCTTGCAGGTTTTGAGAGGAAATGAGATATATTTTGGGCTCAGAACAGGAAGTAGCTAACTTTGTATCTCTCTTTCTGAATAAAATCATGGAAGTTAAGGGGACTGCAAAACTAGTAAAAAGCACACCAGATATGGAGACAAAATAGGTAAGTCCAAAAGTATTACAAAAGGACACTTATTTCACATGAGTATGACCTTGAATTTATGTGAGTTTAAGCATAAAGAAAAGTTAGAAATCGCTTTTCATCTCACTAAACTAAGCAAACCAGGACTTCATCAGAACTAGTCCAAATCTCCCTCAAAAGTGTATTTATAGCAATCACTTCAAATCACATGGTCAGTAAACAGCAACCAATTAAATATTTAAATTGGTTAAGAACAAACACACCCATATAAACATCTCAAAAACAACAAGCTAATAAAAACTTATCTAAATAAAATACAATAATCCTTGTTTTGGACAAGTTAACGAGACAAGCCAAGATATCTAAGTAATGAGGTGGATTCAATTTGATTGTTGTCTAGATCTTTGATATGGCAAGGATAGTGACTTTAGTGAGGCTTTTCTTTGTGCCAGACAGCATTCATGTTTTCATTTTTTTTTCTTTTTTGGGGGGAGGTAAAAAGTATTTTCTTTTTTTTAGAAGAAAGACAATTGTTTGGGTGTAGAAGGTCTGAATGAAGTTGATTTTGAATGACAGTTTGATAACTGTTGGATCTACGGATAACCTTGTTGTCAGCATAAAGGATGAACTGCAGATGAAGTAGGTTAAGAAGCAGTTTATTTATAAAAATATAAAATTCTTTTTGTCTAGAAATTGCTCATCAAGAAACCCCTTAAAACTGAAGGCTGTATCTGATAAGGCAGGTCTAATTTTAACAGTGAAAGTTTGGTTGGTCAGTAAATCTTTGGTAGATTCAAACCTTACACAAGTATCTTTTAAGTGGGATAATAGGATGGAGTGGTCAACCAGTTCAAAGGCCCAAGAAAGCTCCATGAATACTGTCCCAGTGAGGGTACCTTTATCCTAATTAGTGAGGATGTCTTCAGTAAGTATCCAGAGAGCAGTTGTGGTAGTTCTACCTTCCCAAAAGCCATGCTGCTTCCAAGGAATTAAGTGGTATTTGTCAAGGTAAGTGATGAGTTGGTTGCAAATCATTTCTCCAAAGATTTTACCAAGCGTAGGAATTACTGAGATTGGACAGAATTGAGAGATTGAAGAGTGTTTGTGATCTTCTGGTACAGGTCTGACAAAGGCTGTTTTTTAAGCTAGAGGGCATAATACTGGTTGCAATTCTGATGTTGTAGATGTACTTTAGTAGGTGTGGCTATGAGATCTCTACAGTGATAGAAAAACTGTGACAGCGGTTATCAGAACCAGAGGGAGAGTCTAGAGGAATGTCTTCCAGAAGGGGAACAATCTGCTTGTGATTTTGGAGAAGTAGAGGGGTGAAGGTATTCTGGAGGATTTGGTTGAGTTTCTGTGGAAGAGGATATAATAATCTGAAGCAAAAGACTGGAGAATTATTTATAAAAACCGATAGCTGAGATGTTTCCAGTATTGCAAGGAAGGTGGCAATGAGATCAGAGTGGATTTCTTCCAGAGAAGTTATTTACCTCATGCCAGAACTGCTTGAAGAGTGAAGTATGGTGATATGTTTTGATCTTAGGTTTTAGCTAATCTGAGTGTGAGTATTTCTCCCTTGAGTTAGGAGTGGGTTAAATTTTAAGAATTTACAAACACTGCATTAGAGTTTTCAACTCTTTTGGGAGCCAGTCTCTCTTGTTATGTTTAAGTAGTCTTAATATCCACAAAGTCTCTCAAAAAGTTTTCAAGAAAAGTCAAACCATGTAGTTTTAAAAGTATAAGCACTTTTATCTTACTAATGAGTAAAAATTTCATCAGATACTGTGCCAGTATTGCAATGTTGCTTAGCACCAATAAAGCCAAATTTGTTCTTCTTTGGTGACAGCAACAGTGGGCTTAGAACAACCACCAAGAGAAAGGGTATGCCCCCACTGGGAAGACAACAGGCTTTCTTCTAGGTTTAGCAAGATGGTCTGCTCCATATTACCTGCTTCTTGCCAGTGAGCAGAAGGGCATATCAGGATTCCCAGGCAGCAACCAAATCAGCTGTAGACCTTTCATCCATCCTCTGAATTTCCCAAAATGAATGGGCTGATCAGGTGCCAATAGTAAAGCCATACTAAGCTTATGGTCTGAGAGACCTTTGAGGATTTCAGCCACATCATACATTTATGATGGGAGACTAATAATGTCCCCACATTAAGTAGATTCACCTCAAATCACAGGTGAAATTTTATATTTACCCATATAGTTATCCAGACTATTTTTAAAGGTTGCTAGTGTAGGTTCATAGGTTCATAGGTTGGTACTAGACTATCAGCCCTAAGGCCTATGCAAGCCTAGCCATAACAATTCCCTGGAAATTTTTTCCCACAATATTTACTTCTCTGGGCCCCTGTCTAGCAGGGTGACTGACATGATCCCCAGGGTGAATTTCCTATCTCCCATCCAATCATCAAGGTTCCTTTTGAAGAGGGCCAATGAGGTGCTCTACTTGACATGTATGGGCAGTCTATTCCAGAGTATGCAGAGTCTCTGGGTCAGGAACCTATCGCTCCAGCATGTTTTGTTCATTTTTATGATAAGGTTTAGATCCCTGGAGCGTGTGGCTCTGAGGGATTGGGATTTCTTTAAGTGGAGCATGTTCAATAGCTTAGGGTTTGACATGGCCTTGTATGTTAAGCAGAGATCGCCTCTGAGTAGACGTTATGCCACAGAGTATAGCTGGAGTTTTTTTAGATGGTCAGCATATGGCATCTGCTTTAGGCCTGTGATTCTTTTAGTGAGGTATTTCTGTGGCCTTTCCAGCTGTTGCAGATGTCTTGTGAGGTACATACCAAATGGGGCATTATACTCTATAATGGGTCTAATGAGGGATATGTACAGTGGGACAATGACCTCCTTTTTTCTGGATGAAAAGCCCTTAGTGATGAGGTGTGCCACGTAGAAGGATTTCCTGACTGTTGTGGCAATGTGGTTATCGAAAGTGAGACCACTGTCCACTTGTGTCCCTAAGTCACTCATCACACTTTCGACATTTAGTGTCCTGCCACCTATGTGGTAATTCATGGGTACATTTTTTTTCCAAAGGGGATGACTATACATTTCTTGGCATTAAGCTTGAGCCCATGGCTCTGGCACCAGGCATCTGTTTCTGTAAGGCCCTTTTGTAGAATATCCACATCATTTGGGGATTCAATAATGGCTCCCAGTTTGCAGTCATCTGCAAACTTTGTTAGCCAGAGTCCCTTAGTGTTGGCCTGTACTTCAGAGAAGTAGATAACAAACAAGAGTGGTCCCAGGACTGAACATTGAGGTACTCCACTTGTCACTTTTCTGGAGCTGGATTTGGAGTCGGCTACTTTTACATTCTGGGTTCTGTCAGTAAGCTAGTTGGCAACCCATCGAGTGACGTAGGGATTTATGCCCAGCTTAGTAGGTTTATCTATGATTCCAGAGTGGGGGATGGTGTCAAAGTCCTTGGTGAGGTCCAGATAGGCTGTGTGGACCTCCTTACCCAAGTCCACAGCTCTGGAGACCTACTCGAAGAAGTCAATCAGATTCAGGAGACAAGATCGGCCCTTCACAAACCCAAATTGGGTTGGGTCCAGTGTCTAGAGGTTGCCAATGTCTTTGTTTATAAGTTCCATGATAATGCATTCCATGCCCTTGCAGATCAGGCTTGTCAGACTGATGGGACGGTAGTTCCCGGGATCCAAGGTGGATCCCCCCTTGTGGAGAGGGATAACTGTAGCTGTGCGCCACTCAGTGGGCATGAAGCCTGAGGTGAGGCTATGATTAAACATGGCACTTAGGTGAAGTGCCAGTTCATTTTGTAGTTCATGTAGTACACAGCCTGGGATGTCATCTGGTCCCATGGATGCTGTATTCTTAGCTTTGGAGAGTGCTGTTTCTACCTGTGTGGCTGTGATTATCAGAATTTGGCAATCTTTTGGTATTGAGATGGGCCCTTTAGGGGGTGAGAGGGGAGTGAAGTTGGCACTAAATCGATTTGCCAGGATACTGGCAATATCCTTGGGATCAGTATATTTAATGCCATTCTGTTGTAGTTCAGAGCAGATCTGAGCATTGCCATTTAGATTCTTGACATAACTATAGAATGCCTTGTGGTTGTCTTTGGAATCTTTGGCAATTTTATTTTTGTAACTAGCTTTTGAGGATTTTATGAGGGATCTCAGCTTCTTACTAAGGCTGGTGAGGGAGTTTTTTGCATCCTGGGATTTTCCTCTTTTCTGCAACAGTTTCTTCCTTCTGTTGTATAGTTTGTTTATAGTAGGTGACCACCAGATTGGCTTCCTTTTTTTGGAGAAGAGCATCTTGGTTCTATTTGGAATGGCACAATTCATGCACGAGTGGATGTGCTCATATAGTGCCTTAGTGTAGGATTCTGCAGTCGAACTTCCAGATCCCATATGCGTGGGTGTTGTGACGTTTGCCACTTCTGACTTCAGAAGCATGAAGTTGGCTTTGGAGAAGATTTTTAAGGAGGTTTCCTTACTGTGGGGTGGGGGTGGGATGTGGATGTCAAGGGTGATTTGCTTATGGTCAGACCTGACCAATGAGGGGGTGACCACTGGTGTGGAGCATCTATCTCCCATGTTGGTAATGACCAGGTCTAGGATATTGGAGCTCCTGGTGGAACAATAGATTAGTTGATCCAGGGCATTGGAATTTATGAATTCCAAGAACTGTTGGGAAAAGGAGTTGGTACCCGAGTAGTTTTCCCAATTAATGGCAGGGTAGTTGAAATCACCTAGTATTAGGGTGTTTGATTGTATCTTAATATTTTCCAGTATGTTTAGGAAGGTGTAGTGAGAATCTTGGGGTATGGTGGGGGATCTGTAGCAAGCTACAATTTGGACTGCAGTCTTACCTAGTGTTAGTTGCACCTGGAGAATTTCAGATGCATTGTGTTGGGCAACCAGCCTGGAGGTGAGAATATCCTTGGTGAATATGGACACTCCTCCACCTTTAGTGTTTCGGTCTTGGTTTTGTGGCCGAAAAGTGTGGTAAGAATTGTAGCCTGGTATTGCAGGGGTGCTCCCTGGAGCCTTGAACCAGGTCTCAGTCACTGCACAGATATCGATGTTCTTCATTTTTAGGAGTGCCTCGAGAGAGTGCATTTTGAGGTTTAGACTTCTAGCATTGAGTAGCATTACCTACATATTTTGCATGCTTGTATCTGTTACGGTGGTGGTTTTATCCTTTGAACCTTGCCTAAAAAAGGCACTATAGGGGTGGCAAGAGCTTTAGCCAGTAACCTGAATCCCAGGGGTGACAGGTGCAGACCATCTCTGCCATGTAGTACTCGGTTTCAGCCTGATATGTAAGGATAACCTATTCCTCAAATGAGAAATACATTTGTTTAGGTTTCTGTCACTCAGTTTGGTGGTACAGGTATGGAAATATAGGTTTAGATATCTAGAGGGGTATTTTTTTTATTACAAGTATTTGTTAGGTGAAAAAGTGTTGGGTTATTCATAATACAGAAGACTAAGCTAAGATCTCTGAAATCTGTATAACACCGAGGAATGGGACAAGGCTTTTAATATATCATGGTAGCTAAGGGCACTAAGACACAGTCATTTTGATGAGGAAACGTTGCTGTCTGCTGAGTTTGTTTTGGTGCCCAGTGACATACATGCAACAGAGGGCACCATATTCAATTATGCCCCTAAAAAAGGAAGAAAAGATTGAAACATTAACTACTCTGGATCTTAAGGAGATACCGTGAGGATAAACTGAGCAAAGTAATAAGATCTTCAAGCACCTAAAGAGACATGGTCATTAAGACAAGTCCCTATTGACTGTGTCATATTTACGTGGAACATTATCTAACTGTAAACGGAAGTAAAGATTTACCAAAATAAACTATACTGCAGTTCTTGGCAATGAGGGAAAGCTCAGCCCATGATTAATACACTATACTTTTCTTAAGTCTGTGAATCCCAGTGTAAAACAAACTGCAAGTTGATTATTATTACATGCCCATTTAGCAACTGTATCAGAAGTGCTTTCTCAATTCATTATGTAGCACTTCACTAAGCTGATAAAACTTAAGATTTTGAGCACCTTGATGAGAATAATCATCTGTTATGGAGCATTTGTTAATGATACCCTAAGCTGTTAAATATCAACTTCCTGATGTAACCTTTCATTTAGATAAGAATTGTAACATTAATTTAACAGCAATCATTTGTTGACTAACTGCTAAGTAATACATGTGTCTCTGACTCCTTACACAAAATAGAATCACCTAGCTGACTTGGCGGTCAAATCAATTGTTGTGCCATCTGCAGATCTCCTCATGGCAGTGGATGCCCACAGGCCCAGTAAGAACTGTCTAATGCTCACAGATAATGAAATAATTAAATAGACGTCATAAGATCTTGGCAGAGTGCAAAAAAATATCATTCAAATGATGACTCTTCCAAGAGTGTTTTAATTTGTTTAGACTCTTGAATTTTGAAGGGATAGTAAGTTGCAACTACAAGCTTGTGTGGGATGATAAGGACAACAGAATTTTTAAGGAGAGATCTTGTCTTAGTAGGAAACGAGGGGGTGCAGATTATTACATGTGCTGGTGGTCTCTGTATGTTTTGTATGAAAGATGAAGAGCAGACAGTGGTGGAAGGGAGTCATCAAGATACCGTGGTACTGGTCAGGGTTAGGAGAAAGAGGTCATAATGTGTCAAAGCAGAAAAGAAGTAACATACTAGAGGAAATTTAGAGGATAAACAGGACCAAAAAGTACTCTGTTTGTAGTTTTTTAAGAACATGGATGGATCTGGAATAATTCTGAAGTGAATATTGTACATAATTCAGATAGGTGAAGGGTGTGGCAGAGAAAGGAAATACATGGGATTAGCGATCTCATAGTCCAGAGATGCATAGGAGAGTGAATTTGCTATTTACGGACTGGAAAGGATATAATGAAAAATACAGATTTTGTGGCTAAGACCAGCTGAGGTTTAAGCAACTGAAAATAACTATTAAAGGACAGTTAATGAGAGAGGGCAATTTAGAATAAATTAATGATTTTAAAAATATTGTAACAAAAGAGGGGGATGCAATAATGAAGACAAGCAGAGGAGCTGTGGCTACCTCTACAGGAAGTTGATGAACCTGATGTATGAAAACACATTCATAGTCTTAGACTTTCCCAGTTTTAAAAACTGTGGAAAATCTTGGTGGATGGAGAAGATGGTAAAGGAGTGAGAGCTTGTTTATGGTTAGGCAATATAAGAGATCCTTTCTGTTTTCAGAAATAAAGTCCTAATTATAGAGCAAAAGAAATCCAAAATTCTATGTCAGCTCTCTTCTTCTGGTTTTAATACTGAAACCCTCTTCAAAGAGTATAGACTGAACCCAGCATGCTGGCAGTTCTGAAACCCATCTCACATAACCATGTCCACCATGTTAAATAACACTTGTTATTCTGAAGGGCATAAAAATCTGTGTCTAAGCCACTAAGGCCTCTGAGGTAAAGGACTGCATTAAAGTACACTTATCATCCCTCTAATAGAATACAACATATGCAGACAGTATAGAAAATGCAACTACAAAAGGAGCCATTCAGATGACAAGTCAATGAAACAATGCATCCTGTAATGGCTTAATTATACACACAGATACACCATTCATTATGCTGAGCAAGTACAGAGTGACTGTTAACTGCCTCACAGGTGCCAGGATCTACAGTGTCATTACAGCCCTGAATTCCCTTCACACATATTTGAACAAACTGACATCCATTCCTATTGAGCCTAACATTATTAACCCGGAAACCCACATCATCTCTAATAAATACACAAAATGTTTCCTTGACTTCATCCTTTACTAGAAACATACCTCGTTGGACCCTATGAAGGGGAACATAATAGAGCACTTGGAAAATGCATTTAAAATTGGTTTGAAACTAGAAACTAGTATCTGCTTAGTTAGGGATAGCGTGTATTGTCTGGGAACATGTCCTTTCCCATAGTGCACTTTTTAGGTAAGGTCAGTCTCCCCAAATTACTTACATAGCTAATAAAAATCTAAACTGTATAAAGGCAGCACTATTCAATGCTAGAAAGCTAAAGAAGTTGCATTTCTTAAAGACATTCTTAACTCTTGAGAATATAGATAACTCTAGTTACTGAAACATGGTATCAGAACAGTGAGAGCACCCCGGTAGTGCAGGGTTTCCGTACCTACCACTCTTTCTGACCCAGTGTGGAAAAAAGATGATGCTTTTGAAGGGGCATGTCCCTATTCCTAAGAAGCTATCTGACCTTCAGACTATTACCTAAGTACAACGACCTTGAACTTCTCCATATCCTTTTATAGTAAATAGAATGTCTTGCCATATCACAACCAGCTACCATACCCCCCATGTCATCTGCTTTCCATGAGACATATCTGAACAAACTGACATTCTTCCTATCGAGACTAACATACTTTGCTTGGAAGATATCAAGTATACCTCCATTAACCAAAAAAAACTACATCACTTTTAATAAAAACAAAGAATCCTGCACTTCATTAATTCCAGCTCCCTTGACAATCTAGATTATGTCCTAAATATGGTTTCAAAACTATTGGGTCTGATTCTCACTAATAGTGAAGCCCTGTGCTCACCACCCAGATACCATTTCACTGGTCATATCTGATCACCATTCAGTAGTGAACACTATTGATGCCTGTTCAGTAGTGCTCACTATGGGGTTAAAACAGGATTTCCTACAAAACCCCTGTCATTAGAGACTACTCCAAGGGAAGCCCAATCATTAGAGACTACTCCAAGGGAAGCCCAATCATTAGAGACTACTCCAAGGCAAGCCCAATCATTAGAGACTACTCCAAGGCAAGCCCAATCATTAGAGACTACTCCAAGGGAAGTCCAATCATTAGAGACTACTCCAAGGGAAGCCCAATCATTAGAGACTACTCCAAGGCAAGCCCAATGCAGCTAAAAGATGATCTGATCACAGAACTCCCATGCTTCCAAAATTGTGGACAACTTCTATGCCCAACTCAAAGCATGCATACAGGTTTCTGTCCCCAAAAGACATTTATACAATGCCAAATTCAGGAATAAACTCCTATAGTGGAACCCTGTTATACACAAACTTTACAATAAGAGGAAGAAACTCCAAGCCAATAAAACAAACTTAATAAACCATCATCTAGAGATGAACTCAGAAAGATTAGCAAAGAATTCAAAAACAAAATTAAGTCCTCTAAAAGTAAGTACAAATTGTGAATTGCTACATGTTAAAGACAGCCACAGAGTCTTCTTCAGCTATGAGAGAAACCTTAGAGATAATGTCAGCAATGCAGACAGCAACACTAACAACACTTATTAATTGACCGGAGACAAAGCCAACATAGTGGAGGACAAATCCAGCTCTAGCTTTACCCTTCCACCTAACATTCCCTAGTTTATTACTGCACTCACACCACCCTGTTTGTTCACCTCTGAGTATGTCTAGAATGCTTTCTACAAGTCCAAAAACATTTGCTCCATGGATCCTGATAATATGCCAGGCTGCCTTCTGGTCAGCACCAGACACTCTCCAGAAGACTCATTACTAAGCCTTTTCATCCTTAGCCTCTACACTGAACTCATGCCAGAATAATGGAGAACTGCTGTAATCATACTGCTCCACAAGGTGGATCAATTGATGATCTGGGAAACTACAGACCTTTAAGCCTCACCAGCAGTATCTGCAAAGCAATATAACGCATCATTACTGAACTTATTAGAAAGGATATATATATATATATATATATATATATATATATATATATATATATATATATATATATATATAGTCTATTTTCACTGGACCAATCCAGTTTGGGTTTGTAAAAGACATATCCTGTCTCTTAAACCTGGTGAGATTCTTTCAACATGTCACTGAAACATTAACACTACCTGCCTGGATCCGTCTGTGGCCTTTGAAATCATACCATATTATGACATTACTGACAGGCTAATCAAACTAAACATAAACCCCCATATTAACTGCTACATACCAAACTGCTTAAATGACAGAACCAGATCTAATAGTGTTGGTGACACGCACCCTTTGAAAACACTAATTACCAGTGGTGTCCACCATGGATTGGTCCTTGGATCACTTCTGCTTGGTATTTTGTTTTCTGATGTCAAGAATAGCATTTAGTACCTCTCGTTGACCAAGTAAATTCCTCAAGAGGGATTAACACAAGCCAGTAAGCGGTACCTGGACCGCAGCCTAAAACTAAATGCCAAGAAAAGTAGCATTGTGCCACTAGGCAAAACTGGGTATCAGTGCACCTACCACATAAGTGAAAGCCCATTGAAAGTTGATGTAGTCAGTAGAGACTAGGGCATTTTAATTGATAATGAACTATCCTTTGATCAGCATAAGTAAATTACTGTTAGGAAATCCTTTTACCTTCCAAGACTAATCATCAAGGGCATTTCTTCCAGATCTAAGGAAGATATCATCCCTCTCTTCTTCTCCCCCATCAGACCGATAATATAGTATAATGGCCCCTTCATATTTACCTGTCTAAGCATATGACCTGCCACAAAAGACTGGTGCATTTCCTCATTAAGATAATCAAAGCATGTCATTTTTAAACTACCCAAACCACCTTCAAGTTCTCACTCTCACTTTTCTGTTTTGTATAGACTCTTGACAGATAACCTCTGTCTGGCTCACAGAGCATCAAAGGATAGGTTTATGTGACCTCTTTAACATCTACAAGACTATCTAACACCCACAAAACCTGCTCAGAAGACCTTAACTTCCATGAAATATAAATAGAACCTGGTGGCAACATAATCCCTCTTTCATGGAATAAACTTCCTTTGGATGTAAAACTCTGAACCTTGTAAAGCAAGACATGGATGAATAGGTGATCATAAATGCACACTGGGTTTGGACCGTCAAGTACACATTGAAAGAGGTCAAAACTAGGTATTAATTAGTCAAGTCTAAGGGTACCTATGATTTGGGATAGGGTGGCTAGGCTACTAATGATCATCTGGATCAATGGCCTAATATTGACTTATGAACCAATGCGGCACTGCATTGCTCTCCCCCATTTTTATACTGTATGCAAGTATCAATCTGCAACTCTACCTCTTTCTTGTTAAGTGCATCAGCCTGCCCTGCTATGTCTTTATTTATTTATACACACCTTTGTTACCCAGATAGGTTTGTTGGTCCAGAGAACCATTTTCAGGCACATCCATGGACAGCTAACAGTAGGAAAATCAGCAAATCCTTCAAGATTCCAAGATTAAGAGCCATGATATCATGACAATAGCAGTAATAATAATAACATAATTATAAACTGCATTATCAAGCAGTAACTACACTTGAAACTATCACAATACAGATTAGCAATTATAAAGAAATATCTATAATGAAATGTAATCAGGCAATGAGATAGATTATGAAAGTAGAGAATATTAGCTGACGATAGAAATATGGCATATTTCAGTAAAAGGTGAGGCTAAAAAGGGAAAAGAGGAAGCAGTCAAGAGTGGAAGTAATAGTGGTAAAAGTGCAAAGAAGTGAGAAGTGCATGGAGAAAGTAGATCAAGGAGCAATAAACACGATTTAAGTGATAGCAAAAATACAACAAAATGAAGGTGCAGGGTGTGGGAAAGGTAGGAGTAGGAAGGTACTAGGTGTAATGTCTCCTCTCTGGGCCAGTAATTAAGAAGCCTAACACCTCATCACTGACACTGAGGAGGGACATTCATTTGGAACAAAAATAGATGCACACACTATTTTCAGATGCAACTCACTACATCAAGCACAATTTCCCTTAACAGCACACAGGGAACATAGTCAGGTGACTGGTTTCTCTCTTGCTTTCTCTCTCTCCAAGCTCCCTGTAAGACTCCCAACTGGCACAGCTGAAGAGCTGAGTCCTCAGCCGAGTGTCCAAGCCAAGTCCTTCAGCACCCTGTCTGTGAAGACAGTACTTCATGTCCCTGCTCGAAGCAGCTGACATACATGCACACACACTTTGAGATTTGATTTTCACTCACACACACACACACACACACACACACACACACACACACACACACACACACACACACACACCTGGGAAAGACTGGCACAGATCCGCCCTTCTGCCCATACTATAAAGTAATTACAGCCACCAGACACTCCAAAGCCAGCTACTCTAAGGCATGGGTACCCAATTACACTGAGTGAAATTAATATTAATACAAATGATTGTGTTTGACCACTGCAGTAAGGCTTTCAGCAGTGGCCACAGAATCACCAAACAGATATGTGTACTCTCAAAGGTTAAAATATTCTCTAAAGGACCAGCCACAATGAAAAGTTTTAATATATTTAAGAATAAATAATAAAAGACCATGAAAATATGGAATATCTATTTACAATAAACACCAGAGTTTCATCACAGGAAGTATTAAAATGACATAGTTGAATAGATTCACACAGATAAAGAAAAAGAGTACTAATATTACTATATTTTCCTGACTGGTCTAAAGAATTTCCCTCATCACTTACTAGAACGATGCAAGATGAAGTAGATGAGTGGTCTTCCTTCTTTGTCAGGTTCCAAAAACAGACTGCCCTAAGGCTTCAGTCTCATCTAGTATTAAAACATCAATTTTGTCCTGGATTACAGAATGACATCACACACATCTGGTCATCTGACTTCTGGTTCTCATACTACCATTACTACAAACTGAACCAGAATCTCGCACATATGTGTTACAATACATACAGACAGAATGTTGCTAAGATGTGTTACAGCATCTGGAAGCCATAAAACCATATCAACACTTCCATCATTCCTAGGTAGAAATTAGTTCACTGCTACAGACAATAAAACAAGCATTCCTTGTCCTTGTTTTTACACGTTTCATCTCTGGCTGCAATCAGAACTGTAACATACAATCTTTATGGCCTACCAATTAACTTAATTTTAAACTCTTTTTCAAAGTTACGTGGGCTGAGGTTAACCTCTTCTCTTCCAGTAGTCTCTGCTACTGTATGTTAATTTCAATAGTTATAATACAGTCTGACATACAAGTGTATTTCTTTTTCTGTCCAGCAGGATAAACTGATGGTACATTTTTAACACAAGCAGCTTTACAAATCAGCTTGACATGCAAATGATATATAATTATTTACAAAATTCTAGCTAGCTATGCTGGCATATGTTGTACATCCACTACCCTAATTCTCTTGGCATAGCTGGCAATACCTCACATTGTCACAAAAGGGAAATTAATTCATGCAGTGGAAAGTGCTAGTATCAAAGATGGTGCTAAAAAACAGTAGCTGCACTATTACAACAAAGGAGTATTATCCCTCCTAGCACATTGCATCAAAATGTTATAATTTGTACCTATTACCTCATGAGTTAAATCAAGGTTTACAGTTAGCTGATGCAGCAACTTTCTTAAATCTGTTTGAATTTATACACATTTAAGGGGGGTATTCTTCTGTTGTTTAGGCTTACATAAGAGGGACCCTTGGCAAGAATAACCATGCTTTTAAAATCTTGCAAGGCTTGAACATTCTTTCCATCTACAAACATGGTACATGTCACCAGCTCGGCTGTAACATAATGACATAGTACTGGCTGAGTTACCCTAAAAAGTAATTTTATCATACTTCTAAACAGAACAGTATGATTCACGGCCTGCAGTTAAGTTTTCAGATTAGTGCATTTGTTTCACTCTCAGAACCCATTATGTAACCCATCAATCCACATTTGATACAAATTAATCCATTACTCACTGCTTTTTGTATCACAGAAAATAGTGTATTTCTTATTCCTGTTTTAAGACTTAGAAGCAGAAGAAGCAGACAATTCAGTTTTGACCATTGTTAAGATGTATGTGTATATATATATATATATATATATATATATATATATATATATATATATATATATATATATAGGTCTAGCTTCTGACATTTCAAGCATATTGTCTCGACCATATGCATTTCAAGATTTCAGCCATTCGACCTTCTGAAGGGGAACCATATATATATATATATATATATATATATATATATATATATGTATTACACTCATGACAAGATCAAAAAATGCAAAAAAAAACTATAAACACACATGATGTGCATAAGAAACATACATGTACATGAGCATATCAGTATTCTGGTACTGTATAAGGCAAACATTTCTGCCCAAGTTCTGAATTCTGTCTCTCTGTCTTTTAGCTTCTCTTGGTGAAATTTTGTAATTCAGATAAGAAACAGAGTATAAAAGATTAGTCCAGATAAAATAATGTGTGCTACTAGATCTAATAGACTGTCTTTCTCTCTCTCTCTCTCTCTCTCTCACTCTGATACCCTCCCTGTGGGAGGAATAAGGGCACCTTATTGAAGTTTCCAGTAGTTTATTCAGTTAAGAAGATAGATGATTGGGTGATCTTGTTCTAATACATTACTTTTAACAGGGCAGTTATTTAAAGGCAGTTACAGACAATGGTTAGATGGTCTGTGTAAGATGATTGGTAGAAAACCTGGGAGATGGAAAAGCAAGTAGCCAATTCAACGCTTAGAGGTTGATCCCTTGTTTGAATATTCCTGAAAGGCTCATGAGGGTTTACCAGCTCAACAGCCTGTGGAACAGGGACACAGAGCACTGATTACTGCAGAGAGAGAGGTGGAGTCATATTTTCTGCCTGGACAGGAAAAAACAGCCCCAGGATTGGAGTGTGTTCCCTGTATGTTCTTAAGGGAAATCATGCTTGGTGCAGAGAGCTACCTCTGAAAATATTATGTGTATCCATTTATGTTCTAAGTGAACATTCCCTACTGGTGTCAGTGGTTTGAGGCTCCTTAATTACTGGCCCAGAAGAGGGATGTCACATATTTGTTAGCAGTGGTGTGGATATTAATTGAACTTCTGTAGCCTGTAAGCTGTTGTCACTAAAGGTGCATGTACTCTTATCAGCCACAAGGCAAACATACAGAGTTTCATTTTTCACAACAGTTTTATTTATTTTTAGTGAGGAATAGCAGGCAAAGATGTCAGCACAGGATTATGGCAAGTTGACAGTGGACCATTTGGCTAAGATGTGCAAATCCATGGGACATGCCAACCTGACTAAAGAGAAAATTATTTCAGCCTTATTCACAGCTGCAAGTTAAAATAACTTCCTTTATTCCAACAATAATTGTATTACGTGGATATACTAAACATTTGTATTTTAATGTGTTTTGTTTCTGTTTTTATGTTTATGTCTATATGAGTATGCATATTTGAAGCTTATAAAGAAATATATTTTTAAAAGTTAATGATTTTAACTGGGTGATTATTCAGTGTATTAATTAGTAAGTATAAAAACAGCTAAATGAAAAGTACAGATGCTACCACATGAAGAAGCAGATATGTTCTGTGAAAGTATTAAGTACTTGTGCTATTTGTTGGAACAAAGAAAGTTCTTTTAGCTTGCTGGATTTGGTCATCATTTTTGGACATTTTACAGCAGTGGATTGGCCAATCAACTTGGTACTTGGATGTGCAGCAGGTAAAGGTGATATAGGATAATGAGGGAAACATATTCACAAAGAGGAGTGTGTGTTGAGCAGATGGAAGGAGTACTTTGAGGGGGCTGATAAATGAAGAGAATGAGAGGGAGAGAAGGATGGATGATGTGGGGATAGTGAATCATGAAGTGCAATGGATTAGCAAGGAGGAAGTAAGGATAGCTATGAAGAGGATGAAGAATGGAAAGGCTGTTGGTCCAGATGACATACCTGTAGAAGCGTGGAGGTGTTTAGGTGAAATGGCAATGGAGTTTTTAACCAGATTGTTTAATGAAATCTTGGAAAGTGAGAGGATGCCTGAGGAATGGAGAAAAAGTGTTTTGGTACCGATTTTTAAGAATAAGGGTGATGTGCAAAGCTGTAGTAACTACAGGGGGATTAAATTGATCAGTCACAGCATGAAGTTATGGGAAAGAGTATTGGAAGCTAGGTTAAGAAGGACGTGATGATTAGTGATCAGCAGTATGGTTTCATGCCGGGAAAGAGCACTACAGATGCTATGTTTGCTCTGAGAGTGTTGCTGGAGAAGTACAGAGAAGGTCAGAAGGAGTTGCATTGTGTTTTTGTAGACTTAGAGAAAGCATATGACAGGGTGCCTAGAGAGGAGTTGTGGTATTGTATGAGGAAGACGGAAGTTCCCAGAAAAGTATGTAAGAGTGGTACAGGATATGTACGAGGGTAGTGTGACAGCGTTGAAGTCTGCAGTGGGAGTGACGGATGCGTTTAAGGTGGAGGTGGGATTACATCAAGGATCAGCTCTGAGCCTTTTCTTATTTGCAATGGTGATGGACAGGTTGACAGACGAGATCAGACAGGAGTCCCCGTGGACTATGATGTTTGTAGATGACATTGTGATCTGTAGTGTGAGTAGGGAACAGGTGGAGGAGACCCTGGAGAGATGGAGATATGCTCTAGAGAGAAGCAGAATGAAGGTCAGCAGGACTAAGAGAGAATATTTGTGTGTGAATGAGAGGGAGGATAGAGGAATAGTGAGAATGCATGGAGTAGAGGTAGCAAAGGTGGATGAGTTTAAATACTTGGGATCAATAGTTCAGAGTAATGGTGAGTGTGGAAGCGAGGTGAAGAAGAGAGTACAGGCAGGATGGAGTGGGTGGAGAAGTGTGTCAGGAGTGATTTGTGACAGACGAGTACCAGTAAGAGTGAAAGTGAAGGTCTACAAGAGGGTAGTGAGACCAGCTATGTTATATGGGTTGGAGACAGTGGCACTGACAAAAAGGCAGGTGTTAGAGCTGGATGTGGCAGTGTTAAAGATGTTAAGATTTGCACTGGGTGTGACAAGGGTGGACAGGATTAGGAATAAGTATATTAGAGGGTCAGTCCAGTTTGGAAGGTTTGGAGACAAAGCCAGAGAGGCAAGATTACATTGGTTTGGACATCTGAGGAGGGATGCTGAGTATATTGGGAAAAAGATGCTAAGGATGAAGCTACCAGGTAACAGGAAAAGAGGAAGGCCTAAGATAAGGTATATGGATGGGGTGAGAGAGGACATGCACGTAGTTGGTGTGACAGAGCAAGATGCAGAGGACAGGAAGAAATGGAAACAGATGATCCGCTGTGGCGACCCCTAATGGGAGCAGCCGGAAGAAAATGATGATGAGGAGTCACAGCTGAAGCACAGACCAGCAACCAGGAAGACAACCAATCTGGTGATGTGGTTGTGCAGCCCTTAGAAACAGGACAATTCACCTTTTTTTCAGGGGATTTAAAAACCCATCTGAAGTTAAAGAGACTTGAACTGGAGGCCAAACAGTTGGAGTTAGAATCAGCAGAGAGACTGCAGACTTTTGAGGCTGAAGAAAATGAGAAGTGTCAACATGACAGGGACATGCTGACTCTTTGACAGGAACATAGAGCTAATGGGGAAAGGAATAACTGAATGCCAGAAGCAGCAAAGATCAGTAAATTTCTTCCACAGTATAAAGGTGATAATGTTGATAGTTTTATTCATATATTTGGAAGAGTATTTAGACAATATAATGTTGACCAAGGGGTCTGGGTACAGCTCCTGACTCCCTTACTCTATGGTAAAGCTTTAACTGCTGTTTCTGAATTATCTGATATTGATTGTTTAAAGCATGAGAAAGTTAAATAATGTTTATTGGAATGTTTTAAGTAAACACTTGAAGGTTACAGAAAAAAGTTTTGTGAGCATAGACGTAAAGTAGATGAAAGTGTACATGATTATATTACTGTGCTAAGCACTTATTTTCATAGGTGGGTGAGTACGTGTCAGGTCACCACTTTTAAAAGGCTAACAGACCTTTTGGTGAGGGAACAAGCCCTTAACACTTTGCCTGAAGAAATGGGAACATGGTTGGCAGACCAGGAGTGTAACTCTGCAGATGAGGTGGGGAAAAAAGGAGATTTCTACTTAGCAAGCAGGGCACCACTGCACACGAAGGGGATACCCAGTGCTGCACATAGATATTAGGGAACCCATGGTGGGCAGCCTAAACCACCTCAAAAGAGTCCACCAGTAACAGAGGAAACCAATAGTTTGGGTACACAGCCAGGATCAAGGTTTAGATGTTTTAAATGTAACCAGAGGGGCCATGTAGCATACAAATCTCCACTGAAGCAAGGTGGGGGAGCCAGCAAGTGAGAATAATATGCCAGTGGTAAGTTGTCTGGATACAACATGGGTAGCAAACTATCACCAGAGTTTATATCCTATTTTAGTGGATGGAAAACAGACAACAATTAAGGGAGGGACAGCCTATGACACAACCATTGTGAAGCCTACAGTGATTAAACAGGAGCTATACTTGCTTGGGCAGTCTACTCCAGTCAGAGCTTTAGCTGGGACCCCATTCCAAATGCCTTTAGCCAGGGTTCACCTTGACTGGGTGGGTGGAAAAGGAAGCAAGGAAGTAGGTGTCTTTGAGAATATCCCAGCAGATGTCTTGATAGAGAATGATTTTGATAATGCAGTACCTTGTGTGCATGCAGTTACATGCAGTCAGGCCTAGAGGAGACCCAGACAGACACCACACCTGAAACCAGGGCTGGTGAGGTTGTTATTTCAGGGAGGCATCAACTCTGTTGCAGTGAGCCTGAAGGTGAGCCACAGCTGCTGGTAGATACTGATATTCCCTTGGACAGGGTGACTGCAAGGGCAGAGGTGAGTGGTAGTACTCAGGATGACAGAGAGGCACCACTGGCAGAGGATACCAGACTTCCTGTGGAAGGGTCACAAAAGTAAAGTTGAGACAGGCTCAGCTGTCAGACCCTACATTACAAGGCTAGAGGGAGGTAGCTAAAGAGTTACCTGATTCTCAAGGAAAAGGGGAGTCTGTATACTGGAATAAATGGTTACTGTACAGAGAGTGGACAACTGAGGGAGGGCTAGTGGGTGAGGTAATACAGTAGTTGGTAGTACTTAAAGCCTACCATCTGGACTTCTAGCCATAGCGCATGACATTCCTTTTGCAGGTTATATGGGCATAAGGCATACCAAGAAAAGTATTATGCAGAACCTTTACTGGTCTGGGATTGCAAGGGACATAACAGGCTATTGCAGGACCTGTGACTATTGCCAAAAAGTAGGCAAGGCAGGAGACAAGATCCAAGTTCCTTTGATGCCTTTGCCTGCAATTGAGGAGTCATTTCAGAGGATAGCTAGGGATATGCAGGGGCCTCTAAATACCCCAAGTTCCACAGGGAAGAAATATATCCTAGTGGTAGTAGATTATGCTACTTGGTACTCTAAGGTGGTGGTTCTGTCTGCCATCAAGGTGGCAAATGCTTTATTAGATATTTTCAGCAGGGTAGATTTCCTGAGAGAAACACTGACTGACAGATATGCCAATTTCATGTCAGATCTGCTGGCTTGTCTCTGGGAGAACTGTGGGTGAAGCACTTAAAGACCACCCCTAACACCCCAGACTAATGGTTTTGTGGAGAGGTTAAACTCTACACTAAGGACCATGCTAAGGGCATTTGTAGACCAGTTTAAGAGAAAGTGGGACAAATATTTGCCCCATCTGCTGTTTACATACCAAGGGGTAGCCCAGGAATCCACAGGTTATTACTCAATCAAGCAGAGACTTAAAGACCGTATTTATGAACATTTTTATGAAATTAAAACAAGCAGAACAATAATGCTTTCTTCAAACATTCTTCACTTTTCCTTCACACAGCAATTTTTTTATTTTTTGGGGGTAGATATGCTCTCTAAGGACCCAGTGGGTTGTCCTTGGTCAGACTATTTGGAAGCTAAAGTATTGTCTTTGCAAATTAAACATAATGCTTGCATATATCCTGGACTAAATGATCAAATAAGTATAGCTAGCATTTTAAGAATGAGGTATTATTGGTATAATAGCGATTATTGTTTTTGTGACATTTTGTAAATGTTTAAATTCCTATTTCATTTTATGATTTTTTTACCTATTATTCGTTCATGTTATGCGATTGGGTGTTTTATTCTCATGTGATATAAATGGAGGGGATATTTAAATTGACATTTTTGTTTGTGCTTTTACGCTCTGAAGTTGTTCTTGTTACATTTGGATGAAAGCACTTAATGACTTTTTAAATAAACAGTTGTTTTTGCGCTGTGTTTTGCTTTTGTTTAAGTTCCTCACCTCCAGGTTGTTTTTTGTATATATTTTAAATTGGTTCTTGCTTTTTAGATTTGTACACATCTCAGGTCACAAAAAAAAAATAATGTGGCTTGTTTTCCAGTATTCAGTATTATAGTAAAGAGAAAGTTACAGCACTCTTCCAAATCAGCAAAAGTCCATGCAAAGAATACCACTCCAACAGCCAAAAGTTATCTAGATACACACCTTCCCCAACAGGGAAAAAAATACTAGCTGAAATATCCCTTGACTGAAAAACAAAATCCCTAAAATAATGAAAACTACTCAAACAATCCAAACCCACACATTGAACTGATCACAAATGAAATATAAGCAATGTACACTTGTGTTCAGTCAACTAAAAAAGAAAGGGGAAATAAAAACAGAAAAAAAAACACAAGCACCTAACACTATCATCAGATACATGCTGTTTAAACAGTGTTGCACTTAAGAATTGTTTTACAGGATGTAATATGCTTTGTCCCCCACATCATGTTAATCATGTATAATTATGTATGCAAACCCTAACCCAAACCTTCCCCTTGCCGTATCCTCAACTCTGCACATTACCTCCTCAAAATCCCTTTCCTTAGCAGTACCTCTATACAAGACAGTTAGAAATACTACAAGCACATACACCCCCCACACACACACATGCACTTTCACTTCCAGCCATAATGCTGGTCCACTTACTGTAACCAAAAACATTTTTCCAGTACTACACAAACATTCAGCAATCCTGTTTCAGCTGTTCAGAAAATGAATGACAGAGTGAACTGCTTCCCCACACACATTTTATATATATATATATATATATATATATATATATATATATATATATATATATATATATATATATATATAAAGAGAGAGAGAGATATGCATGTATATATACATATATACATTATATAAATTAGGTATAGATATAGATACATATGGATACAGATATTGATGCAATTCACTCTGCCAAGCATTCATTTTCTCAACAAAGGGAAGCGCTGTGTGTCTTGTGTCTCTCTATTTGCATAAGATGTATGTATAAGCACATTGACAAAAGATGGAATGAAAGTGTACCTAGCCTTGTCTTTTCTCATTTAGTTCAAAAAGTGTTTATACTATTTACAGTACGTTTTATACAAGGTTCAATGTACACCAAGTTTATTCACATCATCTCCTCCCATTCCAGCAACCATGCTATAAAATGAGGGATATGGTTACAGACTACAGGTAACAGTTCCTTCAAGCTACATAGGTTCATAGATTAGTACTAGGCTAACTGCCCTTGCAAGCCATTTTAAGCCTAGCCAATTATCCCCTGTGAGATTCAAACCCTGTAGGTTGTGTTTGTAAGGCTAACACCTTAACCATTAGGCCACCCTCCCAACCAGTTGACAGTATGTGTGTAACAAGTGGTTGCAGAGTTGTTGTTTACAAAATATTACAAATGCAAATATTCACTATTTACTTTGACTTATAAAATTTGGTTTAAGACCTAGAACCTAAAGAATACTACCACTATAAAAATAGTTTGTGCTGAAGAGTTTGCCATTATACTTATTTCATAATCCCTATGGTTCCAGAAATATGAACATTTGTTTGAAATGTGAGGACATAATTTGATTCTGTCAAAAGGTTTAGGCTCCACCCACTGGAAGTTACAGTGCAAACTTCCTCCGCCACACTGGAGTGAGGTGTGTTTAATACTGCTCCAATGAATTCCACTGTCAGGGTCGGCTGTAAATGTGATTTGCTGTGATTGTTGTTTATTCTAAGATTCAAACAAGTCTGCAACACTTGGTCTCCAGTTTGCACCAGTTGATGCCTGGTAGGGGCGGTAATGAGCCAGTCACCCAAATATAGAAACATGCAGAATCCATGCAATCTCAAGTGAGTTGCCACCACTGCCATAAACTTGGTTAACACACTGAGGGCTGTGGTGAAACCAAAAGCCAGTGCTCTGAACTGGTAATAGGCTCCAGCCAGAAGCGCAAGTACCTTCTGGATAAGTCTATTTTATGTGATAGTACGCATCTTGAAGATTTATCGAGCACATCCAGTCATCCTTGCTCAGAAAGGGCAGAATGGACTGAACCGTGAACATCCTTGAACGTGGTGTGTCAAACTGATTTTTTCAACACAATGAGATCTAAAACTGGTCTCCAGTCCCCTGTTTTCTTTAGCACTAAAGAATCTTAAAGTTTTGGATTCTATTTGGTCTGGAGGAACCTTTTGGACGACTCATTTTCTAGTTACTTTTGAATTGTCAGTGCTGCTGCTTCCCTCTGATTGGGTGGAACATTGGGGATTTTCTTGGGTAATGAGGGTGGAAGGGAAAAGGGAATAATATATCCTCTGGAAATGATTCTCTGCAACCAAGTATCATTTATGTTTAGCCATGCTTCTTGGTGCAGTGATAACCAGCCCCCACCTGCCTCCAGGGGAAGGCAAATCGGGCCACCATTCAAGAGCACTGATAGGGTCCATCAGAGAAAGTATCTCAAGACCCTCTGTTTTGCAGGCCTCCTCTGCCACTGGGGGTGGGGGTCTTCTACCATTATGGCTTCCCGCTGCCTCTGGGGGAACTACCTGTGCATCGCGGAAAGGGCCTCGAGACTTCCTGAACCACATCTTTTGACCTCCCCAATGAATGCCTCTGGGGAACTACCTGCGTGTCATGGAAAATGTCCTCGAGCTTCCTGAACCACATCTTTTGACCTCCCCACTGATACTTGGAAAAGGTCCATTGAGACTAAAAACATACACCCAAGGCAGATAAGGTCTTTCCATCCTTCTTGCACCTGGAATGTGTCTTTCACTTTGGGGCTAAACAAAGAACAACCATCAAAAGGAAGCAATCTGACTTGAAGGGCACTGCAAAAATCAGTCTGGCGCATCCAGCACCTTCTGCAGCATGTGAAATGAGCCTCATGGACAAATTTGCAATATATTGAAGGGTAGCCAACTGAAAGGACACAAAAGTTTGAGCATCTGCAGTAGTGGTCCCCGAAAAGGAGTTAAAGTTTCTTATAGTTCAGCAATCTGATAGCAAAAGTCACCGAAGCATATACTCACTTCCCACATCTGTCCAGAACCCTTGATTCCCATTAGGGGAATGGACAGTGGAACTCTGCAAGTTCCTTCTTTGTAGCTGCCGCCACGACCATGACATCAACCAGTACTCCCTTACTCCAATGTTCTCTTCCTACCAGTGAAGCCAAAATCCTATCCAATCTCTTGGAGACTGGCTCAATCTTATCAGATTCCTTCCATGCCCACCTAGAAACCAAATCAAGGAGTTCATCAGTGGTCAGAGTGACCCAGGAGGTAGACAGGCCAGTCCTAAAAGCTTCCGGAAATACTGAGACTCTGGGAGTTGGGTTTTCAGCAGACCAACCACCCTTTTGTTTCAAGATCTCAAGGATTTCTCCAAATGAGACATCAGGTGGTGATTTGGGAAGTCCTTCTCCCTCATCAAAGTCAGTATCTTCGGTGACAGACTCCTGAGGGGGGGATCCAACTGCCTCTTCTTGAACGCCTTTTTCCCAGGAACTTCAGTGGGATGATCTAGGAAGTAATTGGAAGAGAGCACAGTACCTGTCTGGGTGGGCTGGAAGCTCTGGACTTGCTTCCCCCCAGTGGTGCAGAATGCAGAGAATCATAGTGCAAAGTCAGCTGAGACCTCAAGGGTGGATACTAGGTGGAAGAAAGGACCCACCTGACCTGCTTGAGCAGAAAAAACCCTCTTTACAGCCTCAAAAGCCGACTACACCGGAGAGAAGGAAGCCAACACAACTAAGAAAATGAGTTTCTGCCCTGCCAACTCCCTCCATTCAGAGAGATGTCCACCCAAGGTGGAAGCTGGAACCATGCTGTCCAGCACTGAAGCTCTGAGAGGAAGAGATGGTACTGAAAACCTCAAAGTCAATCCTATCCCCTAGATCCAGTCAAAAAGCTTTGCCTCCAAGAGTCATCTAGATCCTAAGATGTCAGAGCCGGTGTGCTCAGAGTAACAGGCCGATCCTAAGAGAAACCTCCCTTCAGATCAGATACAGAAGGGCTCAGAGTGTTCAGATCCAAGGACTCTAACCCACAGCTTAGGTAAGAGGTGAAGCAGCTACAGGAGTAGTCAATGGACGAAGTTACTGACCAGAGTGGGTAGGAACTACAAATACTCCCTTCTGAAATTGCTCAGTGAACAATCTCCTCACCATCCTTTCCACATCTGCCTCTGTGACATTTCTGGAGGAACAAGAGGACACCACTGTTGTGGGCTTAGAGTGCCGCTCAAGAAAAGGAGCAAGAACCATAGATGGGACCAGATTCACTAAAGGTGAATACACCATTCGAGGCAAAGGCTTAGGGTACAGGGACTTCGGATCCATAGTAGATTTGTTTGGATCAGAGGAAGCCAATTGCCTCATCAGATCAGAGGACTGTCAGATCACTGGGGATGTCTGGTCCTATTTTGTTTTCTTTTTCCTCAGCTCAGATGAAGTTGAAGCCACAAAATCAGAAGACCTGACCAATTTTAAAGGGTCCTTGGATTTAGCTTTTGGAGACTGAACTTCAGTGATGGCCTGAGAAAAGGTAGTTGGCAAAAAAACTTTCAATATCAATTTCTTCTTTCAGTTCAGGCTCTTGGGTTGAACCCACTGTAAATATCACACTCCAAGTGTTGAGTCCCTAAACAGATACGCATAAGGAGTGAGCATCAGTAAAATGCGTTTTGTGCCCACATTTTAAACTTTTCTCTGACATACTCACAGGTGAAATATTAAAAAAAGATATCAGCAAAAAAAAAAACAAGACCTCTATTCAGACAAGGAACTAACTAAACACTGCCACTACAGAAATGAAAGGGTTAAGAAAAAGGCTAGCAAAAAAATGTATTTTATTAGGAAGGTATCACACACTTGACAGAAAAAAATATACAAGGGTAGGAAAGGCCTACTAATGGTAGCAAAAATGCACTCAACTGTACTTAGAGAAAATAAAGGTGAAGAGCATCAAAAACACTAGACAGAAAATACCACATTAGATAGCGATTAAAGAATGTTTTAAAGGAACACACGTCAATACAAACGCTCAAGAGCAGTAGTCAACCACACTGGCTCGCAAAACCAGCAAACGGGATCTGAGGGAAGTTAGGCATGCTGTATAGCAAGTAGGAAAGGAATTCGAGAATGTTGGTCTCCACAACCTGGAGTAATGGCAGAGGTGGATCAGAGTATTGGATCCGAACCCATACTTTGGGGAAATTAAAATTGACATCAGATCATTTTTTAAATCCTACCAGTTAAGAGTACTTGTACAATGCATTTCTTTGATCTTCGCTCTTAATTGCCAAATTGTGTCTTGCCAGTAAACCTACCTTTGCAAAACATGTTACTCTTAACTTTTTAAAGTGAATTTCAATAATATCTATCAATAAGTCCCAAACAATTACTCTTTGATAACCCCCGCCCCCCCCAAAAAAATATATTTGCATTTGGCAAGAAATCTTAAGTAGCTGATCAGTATGACACAGCTGGTTTGACAGCACCGTGTGTTTTAATGGTAAAACACTTTGCACTTCTGCAGTTTCTCTTGCTCCCCCTCTCTCCCCATAATTGGTAGTACATGGAGTAAACAAATCTCCATGCAATATAAAGAATGACCGGGTCGCCAATCACTTGGTTAATTTCTTGGCATCCATTTCTTGGAACACACAAGCTAGTTATGACCAGAGATCCAATCAAAATTCTCTATATAAAACATACACAATGAAAGTAAAAGGACAATTTGTCTATTGGTTACATAAATTTAAACATTAAAAATGACAGCCATTTTACAGCATTAGTTTTGTCAACTTCCTACTGTTTTTCACTGGGTATTAGAAAGCTCTCTATTACTACAAGCAACAGCTAGAGAATTTATGGAGGTTTAATACAGTCTAAAATTTTGGTCTAGATACTATTTCTGCGCTAACAATACAGTTTATGCAATCTATTTGACCGTATTGTATGCATACACTAATGCTAGTGGAAGTGACGCTGTTTACTGTAACACCTCTTCAGAGGACTCTAGCTGCAACTGAGCAGATTTGATTTTTTAGGGGTATCCCACAAACTCTGGCCTTTGGATGCACAAGGAAACTGATGCAGAAAAAGATGGATGTCCTGGTATAGAACCACCACCAACCAAGTCCAACTGTCCATTTTCAGTGGAAAAGCAATACTTCTCCACATAATCCTAAAGGCTGTTCCACACCTGTCAGCATCCATCCAGCACCAGAACCACTCATTCCAAAGAAATGGGCAGCACCAAGGAAGGAATCCCTAAAGCTGATAAGAGTAAAGGGCCTCAAAGAGGGAATTATGCCAAAACCTCAAACACCAAGGTGTCAGACACCATGAAGGGAGCTGCACAAAACAGATCCAAGGACAGTGCCAGGGACCCACATGACTAGGCATCTGTACAGAGACCCACTCTATTCCAAGAGTCTCAAAGCTTCAGATCCAACACCCTCAGAAATGAAGAATCTGCACCAGCTCACTCAGAGGAAACAGACTTTGGTGGAGGTGTCGGATACTGGTGGCTTAGCATAGAATGGGAAAGAAGCAAAAATGGCAAAAGGGACACTCCTCTCCCCCCAAACCACCCACCTCTCCCAATGTGGCAGTGAAAACCCATTTCAATCTGTGCCTTTAGGAAAGCTCACATCATCCCAGTAGATACTTGATGCACTTCAAAATGAATGGTATGAAGCAGTGGAATCAGATCAAGAGGTGATACAAGACAACTCCTCCCTCTCTCAAAGTTCAGCTGACTAAGCTCTTCTGGGATCTGACTGTTATCCTCTCTAGCAAAGATGGGGCCCTCGAGAAAAAAATAGTCAGCGTAGACTATGGAGCAGTGTTTGTTCTGGTTATTTTTGAAACTGAAAAATTAGCATTGTCACAAGCATTTTATGAGATTCCCCTTCCTCCTCTGATCTTTATCCTTATTTGTTTTTTCTTCTGAGCTTGTTAGCCTCAGTGTTAACAGACAGCATACTTTTAATCAACAATTTATTCCTTCAATCAGAAAGAGCTCAGGTACTGAAGGCTTATCAAAATAATAGTTGCGTAAAACCTTACCATAACCATAGATGTCCTTCTCTTCCACGTTGAAGTATTCTTGGTGTGGGACCTCCTGCCCTCAGGTGACCCGCACATGAGCCCCCACACAAAAGCCCCAGCTTGGCCGCCGCAGCCGCATGGCATGTCACATGCAGGGCCATAAACCAGGGACCCCAAGCACGACGTCTGCACGCACAGTCCTCACAACTTGAAGCTAAGCAGGCAAAGTAGATTGGCCCAACAGGATAGGATGCCAAAGGTGACATGAATAAGGCGCTGGATCTCTTCTGTAATGGAGAGAGGTATCAGGGATCAGTTAGACTGGTGAAGTCTGTGAGGAGGAATGGTGGGTGGGAAGGAATACTGCAACATGGAGGAGAAGGACATCTATGGTTATGGTAAGATTTTACACAACTATTCTATGTCCTTCTAAACCTATGTTGCAGTATTCTTGGTGTGGGAGAGTAGCACAGCTTAGTTTGATGAAAGGGTGGCAGATGCAGAGGATGCTTCCACAAAGCCTTGTAGGATTGCCCTGGCAAATCCTGCGTGTGCTTTGGAGATTTGGTCCAATTTGTAATGTCTGGTGAAAGTGTGGATAGTGGACCATGTAGATGCTAGTATGATGGAAGCGGTGTCCATGCCTTTTTTGAAGGCCTCGGAAGTGGCCACTGCTCTTGGGGAGTGTGACTTAACACCAAATGGAGGGGGGTTTCCATGGTGTGAGTAACAGAAACAGACTGTCTTTCTAATCCAGGGTGCAATGGTCTGTTTGGTGACTGCCTTGACAATGCCCTGGGGTGGAAAGATACATGAACATTATTTGCCTGCTCTTCCTTCAAGCTACATCCAAATTATGCCCTGATGGAGCCATTCAGCTCCAAGAACCATGACTCTTCAGAGTCCCTGCTTCAGCCCACAGTGATCATTCCTAGTTAAGGAACAGCTTGCTGTCTTCTGCCTTCCATGTTACAACATTTTATACTTTACTGTTTACGTAATTAGTCTCTCATTCTTCTAGTTAATGCAATGAAGTACCCGGCAAATTGCTGTGACATCTTAAAGACTGAAAACATTTTTAAAGCGATATTCCTAATTTTTTACTTCCGAGATGTCACAGCTATCAAACAAGTTGTATTTCTGCTCCAGCGTTTTCTTGTTTTAAGATGTCACAGCTATCCGCTTCCAGCACAATGCTACAAGTTATGGACTCATATGGATGGGTTGCAACGTTTGCATCTGACAATCTGGTGTTATGAGTGACAGTACACTAGAAAACCTAGCAGAACAGTCGGCAGCAGTTCTACGTTGTAGGTTAATCCTACTGATTAATCTGCTGTTGTAATCAAACAAGATCTGTAACCATCTTAACGAGTTTGCATACTAGGCAGTATTTTGCTGACCAAAAGTCCAGATTCTCAGCTGAGCATTGCTGTTTGATAGTTGAGTACTGCTTCAAAGTATTGCTTTACTTTCAACTAATGTAGCACACAGGATGCTCAACACGTGGAATATCCTGCATTAATAAATTTCCAAAACCTACTTCTGATATATGTATATACAAAGTGAATTTCTTTGTAAAATCTGGAGTAACTGGTAAAAATAATAATATGCTTTTCAGTTCAATAAATGTCATATCCATTTCAACAGAGCATTGCATCTTGATAGTGGCCTTTTCATTTGAGGGACTCTGCCCTAAAGAAATGCTGCGCATCTGCTCCAGGGATCGTAACCTATAGCCTGTGACCCTAACAGAACATGCTGGATATGCAGATTTATACCGTGACCCCCCATTAATATTCCAAAACATGCACGCTGATTGGCCAGCGTGCATGTTGTAAATCGACTTGTACTAATGGAAAAAGGTCTGGTCGCCCGGACTTTTTCCATTAGTATAAGTCTCTTTTAAAACACTGTCTCGCTATGTTAAAAGAGTTTAACATAGCGAGACAGGTTTAAAAAAAGCAACGAACATCTCCGTTACTTATTTTAAAGCTGTCTCACTATGTTAAACCCATTTAACATAGCGAAACAGTAAATAGCAACGGAGATCTTGCTTTCTCCGTTGCTTTTGGCCACAGCTCTGATGTACTACATAGGCATGCGCAGTACATCAGAACTGCCGCGGATACCAGACAGCTGCGGAAGAGCAGCAAAGAGGCATTACACAATGCCATTATTTAAGAAAAGTAATTATTTCTTTTCTTAAATAATGTCATAATATAATAGCAATAACCCACTTCTGGGTGTGGGCAATGCGGGATTTACCCACGGTTGTCTTTGTTTGGTCCCTCGAGCTTCGCCCTCGGGACCAAACCACGCTAACCGTGGGTAAATCCCGCATTACCCATACCCAGGCATGGGTTATTGCTATAATATCTTCCAGAGAGCCACTCCTCTGGAATAAACACACAGTTCATATGAACCAGATCTTCTTACTGACCGTATTCAAGCACAACCTAGACAATTGGATGGAGACTGCAAATTCATTCCAGGGGTGACACCCATGCCCCTCATGGACATGGGTAGTCAGTGCTGATCATAGACTTACTCTGTGGATAATGCCCATCTAACCAAGGTCGACTAGGTTAACTTGGGAATAACATAACTTGATTAGTAAAGGCTCTAGGGCCATTAGCCTAATTACACAGACAATCAAAATAAAGCATTCACTTGTATTTATTACATGGTGTAGATCATTTTATATAGTCTCTGTTTTCTCTAATTGTGGTCTTGCCATTCTATTGGCCCACCATTCTATAGGTATTCCAAATATTTGCCATCGAGTGTGCCCAATTTTCTTTTTTACTATTTCCGTCAAACTTGCCTTTCCTATAGATTCTTACACAGCATGCATTTTGGTGAGACTGCAAGTCCTCTAACTACATCAGCTAGATAGGCAGCAGTATATCATGAGGGGGACTTCAGTATTTTACCCATGAGCTACCAAAAGGTGGCTGGATATCCATGTAGGCCAGGAGGCAGAACTGTGTAGTTTAATAAAGCTTCAGTGTTTAAAAAAGCTGACTTTTTTTTCTTTAGCAGAATGAGAATGCAGCATCTGTCAATACACTGTTCTTACGTCTAATGTTGTCAAGTGCGTTGCCTTTCTTAGTTTCACTCATCACTCTCAGTTCTGGGCAAGAGACAGATACAGACATTTGAAGTCCTATCCTATTCACTTATCTAAATTCATTACAGAATCTGACACTTTTATCATATTTATTCATTCAACTGCCACTTTTCTAGACTTCTAATTTGAGCATCCTTTGAACTTCATTTACCAATTGCTTCTATGACTCAGGTACTCTGCAATGTTTTAAATCAGCCTTCACTCCAGGTGTTGTCTCTGTTCAATATTCTGCCATTTTAGTCCTACCATATATTTCAGAAAATATCCCTTTATTTCTGAACAGAAATATAATTATTTCCTGCTTCTGTCCTTTTTATCAGGATTCTTCTAGGTGCATATTGCATAGAGATTCTCTGGTCTCTTTAGTATGAATTTCAATTTGCAAGCTAAACACAGACATTTCTATTTCTTTAATATCTCTTTTCTGGTTATCTAACTTTTTCCTTCACTGCATTTAACCATTCAATCACCTCAAACAGCCCTTGCCACTTACGCAAAAATGTTTTCCCAGGATTATAATACTAATACCTGATCCCGCAGGATACACTCTGTAAGTTTGGGTATTCTGATTACAGACTCCTCGGTGCATCTCATCCACTTCCTGCATGTATGCCTTTACTGTGGGCATAACCAGCTTTAGTCTGTCCTATAATCTAGCATGATGTTCAAACCCAGTTTGTCTTCCATTTTTCCCATCTCTCTTTAGCAATATCAGCAGACCACTGCACTGCCTGCTGTACAAGATTCCCAGTGGGGTAACCCAGATAAAACTTTTGGCACCTACCTCACTGTGAACAGTAAGGAATTTAGGTGCTTTTCCCTGTTCTTACCATCAACATCCATGACTTCTCATGACATGACCTTCAGTGTTTTCTTGAGTCTCTCAGTTATAATGTCACTCTGCGGATGATACCTGGATGCATTATTAACCACAGCTAATGCAATGCCTTTGACATAAAGGGCACATCTTTTTCAGTACGTAGTTCTACAGGGATGCCTACCCTAGAGATAATATTAATGGTTCTTGGGCAATAGCCTTAGTATTAATTTATATAGGGATCAGCTTCTGAAAATGTTGTACTAAACTCCATTATCTTTATTTACTGATACCCACTGCTAGATTTTACCAGTGGCCCCTAAGTGTCCATAGCAGTTAATTCAAATGACATTTCTTTAACAGACATAGGAATCAGTTGACATAAATCCATGGATAGGTTACATTTTTCCTACCTTCTGCTGAAGAAGCACAGCAGCAAATGCATTTTCTGTTTTATTATACATGATCAGTACAATCTATATAATACGTGTAACTTAGCTTTATCTACCCTCAGGTGACATCCTACAATGTGACAAAGAGCTAACGTCTTTACTAGTGTTTATAAGGTTTTGACACTAATGAACAATGCAGACTTTCCACCTTGTCTTTACTTATTCTATATGCAAGAGATCTGTTTTTACTTCAAAATAGGGAAAGGTATTAGTAATCTTATTCGCTACTTTCTTGTACAGCCTTAGTTTATAGCCTCAAGCATTACTAACATTTCTTGCTCGCACTGCTCTTTTCAAAAATTTTGTGGCTTACTTGCAAGTCGACTCATTCAGGATTATTTTCTTTACTAGCTTATTGTGAGGTGGAATATATAGCTCCCCCTCAATTCTGGACAAAAATCCTTTTTCTTTAAATTTGTCTACTATCTGTGCAAGACTCTTGAGATATCTGTTTTCCTTTGATTTTCTGTTTCTCATTTACAGGAATGTGTTGGGAAGTCTATGTTATCCTGTCTGTCCCAGTTTTAGTACTCACTCCATTCCTTGCTCTGATGTTCCTTACTCAATGTCCCCGCTTTTTTGCATCATAGTGCCTTTTGTTTTTAACTAATGCTCTGTGCAGACATATGACTTGTCCAGTTTCAGAGTTTTTTAATGCCTCACCTTGAATTCCTATGCTGACATGTAGTACTGGATTTTAACTGACTTGTCATTGAGACAGGTTGCTGGTGAAAGACATCACCATTTTAGTTTCTAACCATAAACAGATTCTAGCCTCTTGGTAGCTTCTGTAACGTCTGTGGTACTTCTCTTATTCTGGACCTGATTCTGTATCCATATAAGAGTGCTCATTCCATTCTTCTGATCGACTCATTCTAACACAGGTTTGGTTGGTTGTTTTTGCCCCCCCCCCCCCCCAACATGTCAACTCTTGGTATTTAAAGTGCCGACATTTCAATAGAGAGCTGGGTTTTTTTTCCTATATCAGTTTGAATGTCTACATGGGTGATTGGATACTCTGTTTTATCAAGATAAATTCATGTCAGCTACACCATTTGTTTGCTCTGCATGTCATACTTATACACTTACGAAAGAATAATCATATTTCCAGAAACTAGTAGAGCTTGCACTTCTTTCTCTTCCACATATATTGTGCATTTTACTAACGTGTGTATACTACTACAGCAGAATGCTAACTTGGTCATGTTAAATTTAGTTTTATGATATGGATTAGGAACAATTTCTTCTGCATCATGCATCCCCACTTCTTACATTTCCAGCCTTTTTTCTTCTAGTGGAGCAACACGTGACTGCACGATTCCTACGCGAACATCTTAAATAAGTTAATTTATTATTTGTTACTTTTTGCATCAGTGAAAATTGCACATTTCGTATTGCAGCTTTTGATTTAGAAGCTGGAAATTCAGATTTAAACAAATTATCAATTAATTACTAAAACTACAAACTTGACAGAGTTCTCAGGATCACTTTGCTACACATACATTCTCAAATTACTAGTTAAGACTCATTTAAATCTTTTCAATTTTTCCACTATTAAACTTTGAAATGTTTTCATTTCACTGGTATCATGATCTAATCACAGCTTTGTAATATTTTTTCAAGTTATCCATCAGTACTCTTACTGGTTTATCAGCGTTAAAAGTTTAGTTGTCAAATTTTAAAACATGGACTTTAGAAGTTATCTGGGCCCTGTCTAGTATACCTTTAAAAGTTATTATTTTTTTAATCTTCATGCAGTCAGTATCCTCCATGTCCACAAAGGTTGTTTACACTTCTGTAGCCAATTGGGAGGAAATAATTGTGGCCTGTTCTGGCATGCCCCAGTTCTCGTGTGTGACCTACCTTTTCAATATTATTAAAAATGACTCAGTGTCATCATCACTGTTTAACTTCTTTATTTTAACTTTAGTGCTGAGGAAGCAGTCATATTAATCATTCCTACTAGTTCTTGCAGTTGCACAAGCATTTGATTAGTCCCAATCTTGGAGTCTGGTAAGACTATTGGTAAATATGTATGCACACACACACCAAACTCTTATCAGATCGGATCAGTGAGGACACACCAGTAAACATTAGCAATATGTTTGAACACAAGCAATGTACATTGTTTTAGAAGAGGACTCTGTGGTGACTTTGCCAGGTACATGGCCAAAATGCATCTGCATACAACAGCAGTGTCATGTCATAAATTACAGTGAAGGAAGATACAGAAAAAAAAAGAAAAATAATGTCAGTGGTATAAATGGTGGCCACGGTGGTGCAGCGGTTAGTGTTGTCACCACACAGCAAGAGGCTCTCTGGTTTGATCCTTGGCTGGGGTGCCTTCTGTGTGGAGTCTGCATGTCCTCCCTGTGGTCACGTGGGTTTGCTCTGGGTGCTCTGGTTTTCTCCCACATCCCAAACACATGTTGAAGGTGGATTGGGCACTCTAAAGTGGCCCTAGGTGTGAGTGTGCGCATTTGTGTGCCTTCTGTGGAAGGTTGGGTGCCGGGCTGGCAACTCAACACCGTAAAACTCCACTGCCAATCATGAGCGGACAGATAATCCACTGCGGTGTCCCCTAACTGGGAGGAGCCAAAAGAAGAAGAAGAAGAAAGTGTCAGTGGCATAAAGATAGCACACTTGCCTTTGGTGCAAAAGCCCGTTGGTTCTGTTGCCACACCAGGTACTGCATTGCAGGACAACATAAGGTGGGTGCTACACTCTTGAGTGTGTCTATCTTTGGATAAGATGTTAAACCGAGGTCCAATCTGCTTCAGCTGGTGGTAGCTCTGGTGCATGTAAAAGGTCTCACAGCACCATCAAAAAGATTAGGTCTCCTTTATTTATATACAAAAAGAACTTTTATTTACAACATATTTACATATTTATAAATGTACAAATTTTTATTTATTCTATTTATTTATTTGATATTTGTTTACAGGAAAGGTCCAACTGGGCTGGTAGTCTGATTTCAGCAGAGGTGCAGGGAGAAATCCTCTGCATATAATAATGTAACTGCAACATTAATTACAAATATGGACAGGTACGCCATTCATGCTGTTTCATAACTTGGCAATCTACAGTCACAATTCTTGAAAATGTATACACATTTTATTATAAATATAGATATACAAATCTAATTACACATATTTATAATTTCCTTTACAATCATACTAAATTTTCATCCCTATTAGACCCCCACTCCTTTTTCCAAAACCACCACCTGATTTTATGTAATATTGTTGCTAAAATCCATTTACAATTAAACATAATTTCATTTATTTTTTTATTCCATATAACTCATATAGCATTACTTTTTCTCTATTATTTTAAGATACTCAACTTTTATTCATATAATATCCTTATTTAATTATATTCTTGTTTATTTTATATACTTCTTTTATGCCTTTGAAAAAATCTTTACTTACTTTTACCATAACTTTTTCACTCTTTTACATTTCAAAAACACATCCAATAGTTTCTTCTTCTTCTTGACAATGTGAACATAGTCTGTCACTTTTCTTTTTATATGGAATATTTCCTTTTACTGGTAATTTACCTATTACCAGTCGCTACAAAAAAAAAGTCTTGACATTCTACTTTCCGATTACACCATTTGCTTCTCATTTTATAGCTTTAATTTTTTTCATACATTAGATTTTCCCATGGTTTTACATAGTAATGTTTTATTATTATATTCTTTTATCATACTTTGTCTTTTTCTATATCATCAATTTTTATTTTTTACAAAAATATTTTTTCTTGGTAACATTTTATTTCTCCATTTATATGCTCTTTTTCAACATACCCCAAATTTTATCACACTTATATTTATACAATTTTACTACTAATCACTCATCTTTTTCATTTATATACTTTAACACTTTGTACAAATTTAATGAAGCAGTATATGCTACTGGGTTAATTAACCCTGACCCCCTTTTCTCTTTATTTATACACAAAATTCCTCTTTTTACTAGGTTTAATCTAGAACCCAAATAAATGAAAATAAAATTATCTGCAATAATTATTTTTCAAATACTATTGGCAACATAAATATACTTGCCAAGTATAATCAAGAGATATTTTCTATCATTACTGAATTTATCAAATAAGCCTTTTTTCTGAATGTTAATTTGGAAAAGACATATTTGCTTTACTCTTTCTATTGTTTCCTTCCCACTGAATATTACTTGCATCTTTATTCTCAAATGTTCTACCTAACAGAGAAATGTCATTCATTGTGAAATATATACCTCTAGTTTGACTACATCACCTAAACGTTTACTTTTCTCTTTATTTAAAGCCATTTCTATCACCTCTAGACACTCGTGTATAAACTATTACTTTTTATCCACATTTTGTTTTTTGTAATTATTACAATGTCATCTGCATGTGCTACCAGAACTGGAATTCTTAACCCTTCAGGTGACATATACTTTACCTCCTTCATTTTGTAATTTATTTCCCAAACTATCACACTCATAACTAATGCATATACAACTAATTGGGTATCCCTGTATTACACATACTTCATATGTACCTCTTGGATTAACCACCCATTTACAAGTATTTTATTTTAATATTAATATATGCTGACATAATTTTCTAATTTTCTCACTTAAATTATATTCTGTCATTGTTGCTCTTAAGATTTCATGTCCAGTTGTATCAAATGCCATATTAATCTAATCTGATACTTTTAATCAGATACTTTGCTGCATTAATAATCATCTGGGTCTACTTTATACCCTCGAAACATGAAAAAACAGAATATGAATTGAGTGACACATAAGGAGCGAACCGTGGATACGTCGAATGTACTAAAGCACGAAAATGTAAACCTTGAACCATCATAGTCGGCCAACCCACCATCTGCAGCACACTACCTACCCAAACACAATAAAAAAAAAATACATACACTAACCAAATCCCTACTTCTAACCCTAAATTAAAGTATCAAAATCCTACTGCTAACCCTACACTAACCTCACATACAAAACTGTCTATGCACTATCCTTAACCCCTCCCTAACCCTAAGGTCCGTAACTATCGCACACTTACTTTACGGAGCTATACCGCAGATGGGCCAACTATGCGATTTTGATATTTCCCCTTTCGCGGTTTTATTCATTCAACGTATTCATGGTTCGCTCTTTCCATATCGCACAATTCGAATTCGGGTTCTACTGCTTTTGAGAGCTTAAAGTAGACCCCAATCATCTTATGTATAATTCCATAAATACAATTTTAAGCCATCTTGGCAACTTCGTTGTAATTTCCAGTTTGTGCAATACTGCTTTTATTTAATATTGAACTCTACTGTATGATTATAAAATTGTATGCAACTATGACATATCAAATTGGAAATGTATTTAATTATGCTACTTGTATGTTTTAATGTAATTTGTGTGGAGTTTTTCTCCCCGGGCATCCACTGAAAATTAGTACCTTACCCAGTGGACTTTCCCTGTTAACAAATGTTAATATATAACTAAATAAATAAATTAAGGACTCGTATCATGATTTTTCACTTCTTCTTTTCTATTCATGACATCATCCACAATTTCTCTATCAGTAACAATTCTTGATAACCCTTCCCCGTTATACTATATATACTATCTTCCAGAATATTTTCCATTTTATTTTCAAATCTCTTTTGTTCTATTTTCATAAAGCACTTATAACCATTTTTATGCAATACTATTGTTCACCAGTTTAATTGTTGCCTGTCTTCCTTCTCTCATATGCATTTATGTATTTCACTACATAATTCTTTATATATAAAACCTTAATTTAACCATTCATTCAAAATCATTAAAAATATTTTTATTTGCCAATTCCTTAAATGTGTATACATTCATACACTATTTCAGCTGTTCCTACAGCCAAATCTATATTTACTTGTCCTAATACATTCTCTAGCTTATTTAAAGACATCTCCTTCTTTAACTCTTTATTCTCCTTTTCTGTTAAAAAAAAAACATGAAAAGTAAAAAATGTCCACTACCTTCTTTTTTCTTTAAACATTTCTTTCACACACTGTACTACATTATTCATACTGTTTTCCTGATTTCTATTTCTCTCATTACACTACCATCTTCCTTTACTAATCTGCTTAAGTAACTTGATGCATCTTCTCTTTTTCTTGTAAAAATATATTTGCTTATATAACAATTCTTGCATTTTTTCTTGATTTCTATCATATAATTCTGTTTCCTTGTCAAAGAACTTTCTATTGTTGTTTTAAATCTTCTATTGCATCGATATATGTTCTTTTATATTTTTTTATCTACTTTTCTCACATCATATTGCCACTGTTTTCTTTCTTTTAATATTATCCTCCATTCAGACCAATTTTTATAAAATGTTCTCTTAGTAATATGATTTTTCCATAGCTCTATTATTGTTTCCTTCTTCATTCCATGCTTTCACATTTATACCTTTTTATTCCTTTGCTTATTTTTACATATTCCTTGTTTTCCTCCAGCCATATCACAAGATGATCACAAGATCCTGTGTCAATTACCTCCCCATCTGCTACAACTAAACCTTTTGATACTACAAAATAATCTAAGTTCTTTACATAGCCCTTTTATGTGTATACATTTTTGTTCCAAAGTTTTATCTTACCATATCTTATAAATCTAACTTTTTTTACATTTTTTTCCTTTTACACTTGTCTCTAAATCACAAATAAAGTCTCCTATTATTATAATATTCATACTTGTCACTACATAGTCTAAAATCTGATAAAATTTCCCTTACTTTACAATTAGTACAAGCATAAAATCTTATATATACTTATTCTTTCCATTTTAAAATTTGCAATGGTTAATCTTCCACTTTTTACTAAAGTTCCATCTAATACCTTTACTATAATTCTACAGAATACAGCTATTCCTGAAAATCTCTCATTCACCAAATTACAGATTATCTGTCTTCTTCACATTTCCTCTATTTGTTATCTTTCTTCATTTGTTAAAAATCTTGCATCTTCAAATATAATTACATATACATCACATGTATTACATCAATCCAAAAATCACTATTCTTCTTACTATATTCTTAATATGTTTGATATTTAAATAAAGCACTCTAAGATTTTCATTTTCCCCTTTTCCTTAGATTCATAAATTCATAGCTAATTCTTAGGTTAGCTTTCTTAAAAGGCCATTCTAAGCCTAACCAATTTACCTCCCAGAGCTGAAAATCAAACACAGTACCTTGTTTCTATGAATCAAACACCTGAATCATTCCACCAGCTTCCAATCATTAGCTGTATATATTCTTTTTCATCTAATTTTTTCTTTTTTTTTTTTTTTGTACTTTTTCCTTTAAATTCTCTTTTTCTGTCTTATACTATTTTACCAAGACATTCTTGTTTCATTTTAAAACTATTTCAGATTTTCCTTCTATGCCATCTTTATTATTTTTTTCTCATGTAATATTCTTCTATCTCTACTGCTTCTAAAATGACTTCTCTTTGTTCATTTTCTTTTCTTTCCTTTTCTGTTTCCTTACACTTATTTTCATTTTTGCAATCCATCCATAAATATCTACATTTATAACATTTCAGTTCACATATTTACATTTTTGCATTGTGTCCCATTTTCCCACAAATGTAACAGTTTCTTTTATCATAGACAGAAAACATGTTTTGGGTTGTCTCCAGTACTTTACAACATCCCTATTCCACTCAACATTTATCATGCTGATATACATATAATTTTTTCTCTTTCTATTTTAGCACACTATTTCAATCCCTCTACCTGTCCATAAACCCTTTTGTCACAAACGTTTGCAATGGCCAGTACTTTTTTGCATAAAGTTTTCAAATGTCTTTTCAAAGTCTCTGTCTCCCACCTCTGTTTGAAACTGTACATGCATTTTCTTTTTTGTTCCCCTGTTAAATGCTTTTATTACATAAAGATTCCATGTGTTACAGTCTTGTTTTTATCATATTCTCCAAGAAAATTTCCCTTTGAAGAAAAAAAAAACTATAATATAATGTCACAACATGTCTCTTTGTTAATAAGAATAAATGATGTTTCCTGATGTGCTTTTACACCCAAAGGAGCTATTAAATTGTCCTGCACTTCATACCTATCCATTGCTTTGTCTTCTTTATTTTGAATCCTTACTATGTACTTTTGCTTTTCATTTTGTTTGCATTCTTTTCTACTACTCCTCCCTTTGCCTAACTTTACTTTCTTTTCCATCTCACCAATATTCTTCAGTATTGTCTCTGCATTCTCCTTCTTTTGTATTTTCTTCATACTGTTTCTTCTCCCCAGGAAACATTTCCTTCATTTTCTGGCTCTCCCTGGATTACCATTTCTGTAAGTAAATCATCTGACAACCCTCCTGACTCCAAATCATCTAAATCAAACGGATTTGTTTAAAACATCTCAGTGGAACCCTGCACACACATTCCGCTGACTCAATAACTGATTACTCCTCTGCTTCTCTTACTTTCATTATTTCCTTCTCTGCCCATCTGCATCCCCGTTTCTCTGGGCTACTTCTTCACCTACAATGGAAACAGGAATTGCTCTTGCAAAATAGGTCCCACTAACAACAATGATGAGAAGGAAAAGTCCTCACATGTTCTCACCAAATGAAATAAATAAATACATAAATAAATAAAAATGTTTGAAGAATGAATCAAAAATTTGAGTCATCCATTTCTTCAATTAGTTGCAAATTGTTAACAATATTTATATATTTTTTTTGCAAGATTCAGAGGCCCCAGATGTCAGTCCATCAAGTGTACTTCATACAAGATCAGCCCTTCTTGGAATAAAGCTGTAAAATAAACCTAATGGCTGCAGACCTTGGCTAGTCCTTTCTTTAGGTCTGTATTAGGAAAGTGAAAAGATGTTTACGCGAATACGTAAACCTTGAACCGTATAGCACGAAGTGGACTTAGACCGAAAGTCGAAAACTGCAAAAATGGAAATATCGAATTTGCATGGTTGGCCCGTCTGTGGATTAGCTGCATAAGGTAAGTGTTGGATAGTTACGGAGTTTAAGATAGGGTGTGGGTTAAGGTAAGTGCTTAGATAAGTAATGTATGTTAGATTTAGTGTAGGGTTAGCGGTAGGGTTTTGTTAAATGTATGTATTTAGGTTATTTATTTTGTTTGTGTATATTTTCATAGGGGAAGTGTGCGGTAGTTATGGACCTTAAGGTTAGGGAGGGGTTAAGGATAGTGCATAGATAGTTTTGTATGTGGGGTTTAGTAGTGTTGGAGTTAGGGTTTTGTTAAATGTATGTATGTAGGGTATTTATTTTGTTTGTGTATATTTTCATAGGGGAAGTGTGCGGTAGTTATGGACCTTAGGGTTAGAGAGGGGTTAAGGATAGTGCATAGTTAGTTGTGTATGTGGGGTTTAGTGTAAGGTTAGAAGCAGGGTTTCATGCTTTACTTTAGGTTATAAGTAGGGTTTGGTTAGTGTATGTATGTGGTTTATTTATTTTATTTGGGTAGATAGTATATAGCTAGTGGGGGTTGACTGACTATGAAAGTTCGATTTTTTTTTTCGCTGTTTAGTACGTTCGAGATTTTCACGGTTCGTGTTATAGGGGTTGATGTTTCGGTATTCGAGCTAAGGGTTTTTTGCTTTCATAATATAGACCCCTTTCTTCCATCACTGCAAAATTGTTTTGCTTGACCTGCTTTAGGCTGCATCTTTGAATGGACTACCCAATTCTGGAAACTTTGAATCATCTGGCAGAACCCCTGCTCTACCCCACTGTGTTCCTCCCAACTAAAGATCTACCTTCTTGCGTTCTGCCTCCAAGACTTCCGGACCACAGCTTTTTGTACACTACTAATGAGGTAATTATTTTATCATTATTACAAGTGGTGGAATACATTACCTAGCTAAGGTGTGAGGACATAAAATACAGCACATACTTAAAGCCATATTCCCCATGTTCCACAGGCAAGATAAGCAAACATACACATATGCATATATGAATATATTTTACATATACGTGTCTGTGTGTGTCTATATATATATATATATATATATATATATATATATATATATATATATACACACACACACACACACACACACACACACACACATTCACATGGAGGAATGTGCACCTGGGTGTGTATGTATATGCGTAAACACCATTGTCTTAAGAAGATTGGTTGAATCCCCCCGCATGTGATTTATGCTGTACAGGATATGCTCTGTCACTTAGAAGGTTAATTATGCAGGTATACTTCTTCACATCCTCAGGTTTTCACTAATCTCACATTTCTAATTTAAATATCACTAGCCCAGATATGTCATTGATTTTTCTCTTGTTTGTGCTACCTTTCATCCTCATTCATTATTTATTATTTTCTTCTCAGTCTTCCCAGCCAGCTTGTGGTACTTACTATATGCTAATGACAGAAACTGAGAAATCAGATTGAGAAGTTGACTAGAATTTCAAAAAGGGTAGACACCACTGTATGAAAGGCAGATCCAGCAACATGTTACTGTTTATAGTTGTATGCTTGTTTTAATGCAAATGTCCTGACATTACCAGCTTTTACAGCTACAGCTGTTACTAAAATTCATATAAAAGAGGTCAGAAATTCCACAATGCTCATTTCTGGACTAACTTTTGCATCACAAAATTATACTTTTTATTGTTTGTATTTATTTTCCTTGTCAAATAAATGCTGTTCATTTTGTTAGGTACTGCCATGTATCAACATAAAGAATATGCTTGTTGTTTATCTTGTCTTTGAAGTATTACTAAACACGCACAGTTGTTGGCTTCTGGAATGATTCTGTCACACCATGGTAGCTGAATTAGATTTTTCATATTCACCATAAATAATAAACAAACGAAGAATTAAGATGCAAATCATCTCATTGTACTTCATAATTTGTATTTCACTTAATTTAATACTTAAGAGTTTTGCCAGTTAATAAAACAAAAATTAAGGTTCTAGATTCAATCTAGCACTTTATTTTCTATGGTCTACAGCCTGTATGGGTTCCCATTATGAATGCAATCTGCAAAGCAATTGAAGTTATTTTATCAAGTATAAAAATATGAACATAATACGTTTGCCTTGAAAAAGCAGCTAATGTTATTAAAAATCTGCAGTCATTGTGTGTGTTTTTGCTTCTATGTGTTCTGCTTAGAATAGACACGTGCTGTTTCAAATGAAAAATCTGACAGCTTCTCCCTATGTCTTTAATTCAGTCTATCATATAGAGTGGACAGGATTTCTAAACATGTCAGATCCTCAGAGTACACTCACTGAAATGGGACTCATACCTTACAGGGACAAAAAAATATATGTTTGCAAGCTTTAGCTTGAGCATTTCTGGAAGAATATGAATAAACTGCTGTTACAGGGCAGCACAGGGCAGATCTAATGAAAGTTACAGCAAGAATTTTTTAAGGTATCCCACTTTGGGGCAAAGTACTCATGTGATTCTGCCGAAACTGTTGAAATTTGTTATTAACACATCTGTGCAGATCACTGCAATAAAAAAAAAATAAAAAATATGTTCTACGATAACCCAGGCAGATAACATCAGCAGCAACAGTAGCTAATGAATTGTGTGCAAAATCCAGAATCAGAGATTAGCTCCTGACAGAGTTTTTATTGTTTTAATATGTTTCTGCCACTTAGAGATCATCTAGTTAAAGGGGTCATGAAAACAGGGATATTTCCATGTTTGCAGAAATTAAATTTACAAAGCTTTCACTAGTTTATCATCTACTTCCATATACATGTATACCTGCATCCATGCATGCTGTTCGTAAATGACTTTCTACATACACGTTTATTATCATACACATTTTATCAAGTATGTTTAACTTAAGCACACTAATAGTGAACAGATTTTGTTTTGTGTTGTGAAAAATGCACTGATGTTATTGCTACCACAACATTATACGCACTTCATATACTATGCAATGTGACATTCTGAGATGGCAAACATGGAGAAAATGTTGACTCTTTCTTTGTTCACATGAGATGCTATTTCTTGAAAAAATGTTAATGTTACTGTTAATGACATTTGCATCATTTTTGAGGTGCAGCTTTTCCATCTCTCCCATGACAACCTGGCATTTGTGCACTAGTTAGCTGATCTACAATAATAAATAATAAATACACATTAAAATACTCATCAGCATGTAAAAAATTAACACATTTGCATCAAACGATGATGATCACTTGACATTTTAACAAGCATCCAAGTTTCTCTAATAATTATCTGAAGCAGGAAGCAATCAACATGCCTGATGTATGCATCGAACATCTGAACACAAATCATTCTGAATGTGACAGTAAACAAAGCCATATTATTACTATAGTCAGTGCAAACGTATATACTACTGGAACAGAAGTAACGCTATTTATGTATGCAGTGCTTTATTTACAATGTGGAAACCAGCAGGAAGATAATGAACTTTGGATTCTTTCCTGTTATGTCCCAGGAGAGTATAAGCGTGAGAAAATGCAATGAATACTGTCACACTATATACATAATGTTATATGGATGACAACAAATGTACAAGTACGGAAGGAGGAAGATACTCTACAAAAAGCTGTATGTGACAACTCTGCCAAAATATGCTAGCAAATCTTGTTTAAATGGAAAGTGGTACAAAGCCAAATGTATTTGATTGTAAGTCATTTTTTAATGAAGCAAATCGGTTCCATATCACAGACAAGCAACAGGAACTGGTTTGCTAATTATTTCATTTCAGACTTATGAGGTACAGGAGAAATAATGGAACATGAAGATAAATCAAATAAAGATAAATCAGATGTACTGGCAAGGTAGCATCTATGAACAATTTTGCAAGGCATAAACCTGCATTTCACTGTAATTCTCCACAAACAGTTTACATCTCACAGACTGGTATAAAACAAAGAGGAAGACAGATGCTCAAAGAATGTGTTGAAATTAGCCAAGGTAATCCAGAAGAATAGAAAGATTTGTTTTATAACAAACTCTATTCCTTAATCGTATATATGATTTATAGATAGAAAAAAGCATGCCAAAATGAAAATGGTAAACTGCATTGTAAGTGACAAAACATGAAACTGTACTGACTTAGAATATATATCAGATAAATGAGATAGCAATTAGTATCAGAAATCAGGTCTACAATCTGACATTGTAAAAGACCATGAGTTACAAGTTACCAAATTCATTACATCATCTGAACAGCCCATCACTGATTGGAGGAGGGCATTGCATAACAATACATAGTCATAAAGACAGACATAGCAAAGGTCAATACCAGTAGGACTGCAAATGTGAAGAATTTATTATATGATGAAGTACATACATGCATACATACATACATACAAACAAATGTTTCAAGCACGAGCATCAATGCCCTTCTAGCTTGTCAATATACCAAAACACTTGTTCCCATAATGTGTCCAGGCTGTTCTTAAAATATCTAAACTAGTACTTGCTTTAATGTAATTTGGTAGCCTGTTCCAAGCATCAGCTACTCTGTCAGATAACTCACTAGTACACTTCTCATTCCTATAGAATCTTCTACATAGGTTATCTGATGATTCCCTAGTACTTTTTGATAACCCCAAACATTCCCAGAGGTAGTTGTCCCTAAATGCCCTATATACCTGAATAAGATCTCCTCTTAAATATCTATGAGAGACACTACAAGTTGAGATATATTAGTCTTTCATAATAACTTAGATGTTCACATCCATGGATGTTCTTGGTATATTTCCATTGTACTCTTTCCAGTTTATTCATGCTTGTTTTCTTATAGGGTTTCAATATTGTTATTCCATACTCAAGTTTGGGTCTAATGTAACTAACAAACAATGACTTCATTATTTCTGACTTCCTAGACTTCATAAATCTTTTTATACAACCTATAGTTCTATAACTATCATCAGCCAATTGGTTGATATGATTAGAAACCCTCATAGCTGAATCTACCCATATACCCAGGTCCTTAAATGAGTCTACAGTTTCAATCACTGTGTGCATTAAATATTCACCTTTCAATTTATGTCTCCCAAATCTCATATGCTTAGTTTTTATGTATTTATCAGCATATTATTCTCCTGTGCCCAGATAGTCAATTTAGTCAAATTATTTTGCAGACATGCCTTATCTGTAACACTTGTAATCAGTTTACCCAAATTCAGGTCATCAGCATATAGACTGTAGAACACCTCAGATGAAAATGTAAGGTCTGAAAGATACAATCTAAACAAGTAAGGGCCTAGGACAGAGACCTGTGGGACACCTTGACTGTAACCAAGGATTTCACCTGTTCAGTTGGTGTGTGATACTTGCCATGTCCTATTAGTAAGCCATGCAGCTATCCATCTTATCAACAGTACATCAATACCTAGTTGTACTAATTTATTGATCAGTGTTTTGTGTATGACCCTGTCAAATGCTGAAGTTAAATCTATATAAATCACATCACAAAGTTTCATTCATAGCTATTATTATATTGTCATAGAACATCATGTTACAGGTGGTAATAGATCTATTTTCAACATGTGCATGCTGATATATGGTTTCAAGTCCCAACCTATCCAGTTCTGACAATAACTTATCCAGTATTACCTTCTCCATTATTTTTCCACAACCTGAAAGTAGATTTAAGGGTCTATATGATTCTGGGTTTGTCCTACTCCCCTTTCCCTTAAAGACAGGTTTAATACGTACATGTTTTGAAGTCAGACATTTCACAGTGATATACAATGAAGTACAGTGAGGTTGGTGACCTCTCTGTCATTATCAGCAATCCATCAATGAGTTATCATATAGGGTTGCCACCAGGCCCTGAAATCCAGATTGGTTGCTGTTTGTTTTTCAATCTAGGATGATCAGTCCTTGTTTCTCCTCGTTTAAGGCTACGCGGTTACATATTAAAGAAATGTGCATATTTCTACATAAGTTTGTTATCTTTTCTTCCTTAAAAAGAAGAAAATAAATGTTTTCATTATATTTATAAAAATGATTTCTCTTTGACCACAGAATAAGAATAATAAAGATAAGGAGAGCTAGGTTTAATAGAAAGGGGTGCAAGTTTGTTTAAATTTACATTATGGGCTATAGGTGATATGGATAGGTTCCTGTAGTTTGCTATGATGAGATGCAGAGTTTTATTTATAATTTTATTTACTGGGAAAAGGATATGGAAGAATTCATTGTCATTATCTTGTTTTAAGAGTCTGGAGGTGAACTGACTTTGTAGGAAGACAGACATGCCTCTTTCAATACCTCCATAATTTTCAGCATTGTGCCTGAAAGTGTGCTAGGCAATGAAATCCTGAACTTCAGGAGTACGGTCACTACTGTAAAAGCCTGTATCACTAACTATTTAGTTATCTATATTTTCAAATGTTACGAACAAAGCCAGATCATGGTCAAATAGGGCCCAAGTAGGGAAATAAACCCACCCCCATCAGACATAGCAGTATTCCCTTACGTGGCTGTTTCTCCTCAATTACCATAAGACGCTATTTGAAAATATCACTCTGGATATTATTTTTTTTCTTTTTTACTTTTACAATAATCACAGAAACGTGTGTTTAGTTTAAAACTATTTTACAGCAAAAACACTTAAAACCATTTGTTGAATATAAAAACAAGTTTCATATTATAAAAGACTTCTTATGAGCTTAATTACTGAAAATGCATCTGGCACCCCATTAAACTACAAGAGATACACTGGAACTTGTAATCAAACAGCACTAATTAGAATCTATATGATGCCTAAATTTTAAATACCATTTACAGTTTCCTGTAATCGTACTGGAGCTATATGTCCCTCCTGTAATAGGAGGGCATTTCTTTGAAATCCATCTGGAGTATATGTAAAGTCCATCCTGGATTAATGACATCTTTCCGATGTGTACACAGACACACACACACACACACACACACACACACACACACACACAATCTTCTGTGGATCTTTTGGATACAAAAATAATAGTAATAAAAAACAAATTGAAGGGGAACAAACCTAATTCAATCCATTGTCTAAAATTCTTAATAAACTCACCAAACTATACTTAAACTTACTCCTAAAACTCTCCTGCTGTGGAGACATTCACCCAAATCCTGGCCCTACCTCAACAGAAAAAGTCAAAATAAAGCTACCAACCTCCCATTTCTACAAGCCAAAAGCATCTCTCCTCCTCCTAAATATCAATGTAAGAAGCATAATAAACAAAATACATGACCTGCATGCCTTGTTAGCACTATACAAACCTGACATAGTGATACTAACAGAAACATGGCTTAAACCTGATCACCACAATAATGAGATCATAGCCCCAGGTTATGATATCTTGCGTAAAGACAGGACAGGGAAAAAGGGTGGAGGGGTAGCAATTCTATTCCAAAGCCACCTCTTACTAGAACTACTTGACTATAATAATGAAGAAATCAACAACGTAGAACTTATCCTAGCCAAATTTAAATTAAACCCAAACAAACAAATAATCATCACAGAGGCATATATACCTCCAGGTAACAACATTCCCATTATGGAAAACATGTTAAGTTGGTTGTCACTCTCCCTCCCTTACAAAACAATACTACTAGGTGACTTTAACATAGATTGGGCCAACTGCTCCAAAGATTATCCCTCAGAGCATATCAACCTTTACGGGTTCTCCCAAATAATCACAACCCCCACTAGGACAGACAAAACAACCAAACGTCAATCCATTTTGGATTGGATTCTGGTATCTCACCCCACTTTTGTACATCAATCTGGCTGTTTACCTGACAGTCTAAGTGATCATCAACCCACCTACCTAATTAGGAGCAAGACTCAACACCTACCCAACCTACCTCTACTAAAAATAATACGTAATAAAAAAAGCTTCAGAGCCAATGACTTTAATAAAGCACTAAATTGCTGCAACTGGCTCCCTCTTAAACAACTACCTCTCAACAAAGCTGTGCAGTACTTTAACTCTACCTTCCTACATATCCTAGACCATCATGTCCCTACTAGATCCATTAAGACAAAAACCCACCAAGCCCCATGGCTCACCAAGGAGACAAAAAAGATAATGAAAGAAAGGGACAAACTCTGGATAGCTTCCCACAAAGATTCAAACACTATCCTAAGGTCAAAGTATACAGAACTACGTAATACAGCCAAGAGACTAACTAAACTAGACAAGTCCAACTATTACAAAAACCTGCAGGATAAATATAGCCATAACTCACATCAATTCTGGACCTCCATTAATAGACTACTTCACCCTGGAAAAGCATCCACTCCCACCCCTGTACTGCCAAACAACCAAGATGATATTCTACTCAATTTAATAAATTCTTTACAGAAACAGTTCGAAATCTAGCGAATACCCAGAAAAATAATGATACCCCTATACAATCTTCTACCGCATATAACAGTCATACAAAAAATAACTTCTCTACCTTTTCCCTACAACCAATGTCCACTAAAATGGTTGCAAACCTCCTTAGGAAGTTAAAACCAACTACACTAGCTGCCAATAAACTCCCTGCAGATTTCCTTCAGATAGCAGCAGACACCACATCCTACCCAGTGTCAATTCTTATTAATAGATCAATCTCAGAACACAAAATTCCCACCCACTGGAAAATCTCCCATATTGTCCATCTGCATAAATGTGGCAACTCCTTAGAGCTAACCAACTATCGTCCAATTGCCATACTATCACCCTTATCAAAAATTCTAGAAAGAGTTGTCCACTTGCAACTAATGCAATATCTTTAACAAAATAAATTACTATCCAACTCCCAACACGGCTTCAGACCCTCCCAAAGCACAACCACTGCCCTTCTATCCTATACCAATATAGTCAATCACTTTAGAAACCAAGGTATTTCCATATCTTCCATCTTCCTCGACTTATCAAAAGCCTTTGACATGGTTAACCACAATCTGCTCCTCAATACTCTATCTAGTCTCAATATTTGCCCCTCCACCATACTCTGGTTCAACAGCTATTTATCAGAATGCCAACAAGCAGTTCTCTGGCAAGAAATGCTGTCCCCCCTCTTACCAGTTTACATAGGAGCCCCTCAGGGATCAATCCTTGGCCCACTGCTGTTCTCCCTCTTCAGTAACGACATTTCTTCTTCACTACCCACTGCTACAGTAGTTCAATATGCTGATGACATCACCATAACCTGTGCTGCCCCCAGCATTAAGGAACTACACACCATCACCCAATACAACTTTACCCTAGCAGAAACCTGGTTTACGAAAATACAACTTCTTCTCAACTCAAAGAAAACCAAACTAATACTATTCACTCCTGGCAAATCATCCAACTCAGACTATAACCTCACTATAAACTCCAAAAACAATATTCAAATCACACCAACCAACCACACCAAACTACTAGGAGTTGACATTGATAACCACCTAAAGTATGATATCCATATAGCACAAACCATCAAAAAGGTCAACCGAAAACTGGGTCTGCTCTACAGAAATAAAAAGTTCATGATTAATCATACCAAAGCCACTATTGCAAGAAGCCACCTCCTATCTATCCTTCTATATGCTTCTCCTATCTTAACTAACCTTCACCAGACTGAACTTCACAAAATGGAATCATGGTACAACAAAATTGCCAAATTTGCAACAGACTCCTTAAATAGATCCCATCACTGTCTTTCCCTAATGCAACTCAAGTGGCTGGAACTTCCTCAGCTACTTAGACTCAATCAAGCCATAGTTGCACATAAACTCTACTACTACCCTGAAAAAACTCCTGCCCTCCAACAACTAATTAAGCCCTACACCACCACTAGAGCCCTGAGATCTAGCAACCAAAATCTCATTCAAGTAATTAGACATAAAAATGAAGCAGGTAAATCTCTCTTTGCCTGCACAACAGCACAAACCTGGAACTCACTCCCAAACAATATAACCAGCACTACTTCTTGCACCCATTTCAAACACCTCTTGAAATCCTACTATTCTAATATCTGGCTCTGCTCTTGCTATACCCCAGGGTAGCAACATCTATGCTCAGTTGCAAGGACTATGCTACACTACAACATTTTCCTTTACTGAGCTCTACTGCTATCCCACAGATTCATCCTAACATTTCATCAATCTAACAGCAGTAAACATTCCAACACTTGTACTGTTCTGTACTATATCCCTTACCTGAAAAACACTCTAATCCGTTTCTAGACTAACACTATACCTGACAGTGCTTATCTTACTCTCATCCTACCTATACCTTTATCCTATTTTATGCCACTATGGGCATTTATTTACTTCTCGGTTATACTAAAGCGTAAATGTATTACAACTTTATATTTACTAATATTTCTACAAAAAAAAAAAAAATTATATATTTGTATTATTTGTACTAATTGTATATTCTACTAGAGTACTGACTGTATGTTCTACTAGAGTTATCACATGCCATGTAAATGGTCCTCTGTACTACTTATAAATGTTAAGAATTGCTTTGTACTGTTTTAATCTAATATTGTATTGTATCATGGAGCTTGTCTCCCCGGGCCTCCACTGAAAATGGACCTGTGTCCAGTCGGAATTTCCCGGTTAACAAAAATAAAATAAATAAATAATAAATTGTGACAGTAAAATCATATGCTGAAGAGAGAGAGAGACTAAAAACATTCTCTGTTTGAGAAGAAAGCAAATCTAAATCTCCCACATGTTGATGCAAGAGAGTAGGCTGAACGTTGACCCACTGGAAGTGTGCTCTGATGCTGAAGAGAGAGTCTGAAAGGGTTGCTCTAAAAACAGTGGATTGGATGCTAAAATGACAGTCTGGAAGCATTGTCCACAGTGCAGCAGGGAAGATAACTGGAGTTTTGTACTTTTTTTCACTTTATTTTTAAAGCTATTCTGGGTCACCTGGCCAAAGAGAGCTGCCTAGGTCACCACGTGCTGGATCTGGCCCTGGTGAGGAATGCATTTAAGGAGTGTAGAATAGCAAAATGTTGCTCTTTACTATATTATGACAGTGAAATAATCTGATTCTTTTGGAGGTCCTATTTTTGGAAGCTTGGTAATATCACTGTGTAGGAACAGGTAAAAGTCTGGTCAAGGTAGTAGGATTCCATGCACTATAAAGAAACTAGTAGGAATTGTCAAACTTTGCAATGGATTTTTTTTCAAATAGCTGCACTGATTCTCTGTTTATCTCTGTGCATGCTGAACAGCCTGTTGGCAGAAAAGTGAGACACCATATTGGGACCAGACTGCACACAGATGGTGCTGTGCTTGTGAATCTGCTATGACTGGCATGGAGGGGGGGTTCAGTTTCATGTGTGCTCTATACACAGAATATCTTGGCTGTGCAGTGAGGTATCACTAATTGCTTTGATATTATTTCCATAGTAAGGCAGCATTTCTCCATGGCATACAATGTTTAGAATAGTATTCCCAAACTGAATAGCATTCTCTTTACTATTGAGGATTTATTTTAAATAGACTACAATTCAATTTAGCCAAAGATTTTCCTCATAACAAAAGCTATTCAAAGATCACCTCTTACAAACACAGAGATGTAACTGTTACACTGGACATAATAATCCATTATTTCCACTGTCTCTTAGCCCTACTTCACATTGCTTCATATGAATGTTTTTTTGAATAAATATAGAATTGTTGAAAAAGAATGTTTGATTTTTGATTTGACAAAACCTTAATCAAGATGTTTCGTGATGCCGTTTCAATACATTTGATATGTTGTCCCTTTTATTTATTACCATTGTTTATCTGTATGAGATTTTCGCCTTTAAGTTTGACTCATGACAGAAAATGGTCCTTGAACCACTTCAATCACCCAGCTAAAAATAAATTAAAACAGAGAAACAAAACAAATTTCTCAAACTTTTGCAAGTGATCTATCATTGTTATGCATTCCTATTTGCCATTTCCTTTAAATATTAGTTGTATGTTGACTCCATATTGTGTTTTAAACATTGGTTTTATTTCTCCTATTATGAAGCACCTTACATTACTGAGTGTTTATTTGTTGTTTGTATGTCTGTCTTTCCACTGTAGTCATCTCATTACACAAATATCATTCCATTCCTCACTGAACCAACCAGTTCTACAACATATACAAATGGATTAAAGAAGGTCTCACTCACAAGTATGCTGCCAAAGATAAATACATAGTAAAGAGTGAGGCCCTGCAATGAAACCTAAAGTACCCCCTCTCATCACCATTCGTTCCCTAGACAATTAGGTCCTTACCATATCTGTGCCTGTTTTCTTTTCAAGCAGGTAAATGAATTCTTGCCTACATTACATTTGATGACACTTACATTTCCTATCAGTATGCACAGCTACAATTAAAGCTTTCGCTAGTCTCATGGAAAGTGTGTGTGGCATCAGTCTCCTGCCTAACTTTTTTTAAGATGATGCAGGATTGACCCAAACCAGTATTTATTCATAAACTGAAGAGTAGCTGGGCAAATGAAAGCTATATACCTACCATAATGTTAGGTCTGTGTTGTCTTTTTCCATCCATCCTATATTGATGAGTCTCGGTCTGGATTTGACTTTGTCTGCTTTTCTCCAGAATTAGGATCCATAGCTCAGGCTCCTCCCCTTACCCACAATTCCCTCCTGTCTCCAACATTACCTCAAATCCAGTTTGCCATTAATCACTGAACAAAACAAAAAAATAAGTACCAATATGTATTGTTATAGACAAAGTTGAGGAAGACTTCATGAGAGAATGGAAGAAAATCAACACTGGATATGCAAGGGTGTAACATCTTGTACCAGTAGTAGCCCATACAGTTATATCAGATTCCAAAGGAAAAGGTTTCCATAAGATGGGAGGTGGAAGCTGGAAAGACAGAAACAGACAACACAAATCTATGATATGTTAAGTACATAACATTTGTATCCGATATTGTCTTCTCCGTCCATTCCTCGGCTAATGGGACAGAGTCTCCAGCTACTTAGCTCCATGGGTGGTCTATTGGAAGGATATTCTGGAGGACAGCAGAACTGAAAGCCATCCTATTTCTGGAAATCAAATCCAGTCTGTAATGGGAAATGAAGGTATGAACATTAGACAGCAGCACAATGTAATCAGTTGAGGCACTACCAAAAAAGGCTGAAAAAGTGGAAACACATATTGAGTGTGCTTTTGGTGGTTTAGGTAAGGCTAACGCTTTTTACATAAATACATGAGAGATACAAGCAGTCAACCATTTAGTTGAGGTTACCTTTGCCACTCCTTGACTCATCTTGGCTTTAGAAAATGAAATAAGGTAGTGGTCTGACTTCCTGAAATGTTTGGTTTGATGAAGGCAGAAAGATGAGGCATTTTGAATGCATGAAACAAGAGATCTAGATTTGAATCCAACACCCAAGGGAGGTGCACCAGATGAGGCCAGAGAGAGTGAAACCACACCTGTCAAGGCCAGAAAGGGGCAATGAAGATGAGTGTGATCTTCTATTGTAATGCTTTCTGCAGAAATTTCTTAATTAAGGGAGTTCATGGGAAGGCATGTAGGAGACCAGAGGGCCAATCATGAACACAGCATCTCTTGGGAATTCCTCATTTGGGGGTATCAGATCAAAGAACTTGCTGCATTTGGTATTGATGGGAGAAGCAAAAAGATATCAGCATGGCTAGCCCCATCAATGAAAGATTTGTCTCACCACTGTTAGATTGAGACACCATGCAGGAGTTATCAGAATAGTTCTGCTTAGCCTGTCTGACAGAACGCTGGTCATCCCCAGTATATGCATTTCTATCGGAAAAAAATTGGAAGATAGAAAACTGCCACACTATTTTTGCTTCTCGACACAATGGATAGGAGTGTGTTCCCCCTTGTTTGTTGATGTAACAGACTGCTGACATATTGTCAGTCTAGATAGACATCACCCCTAGTGGATGGACATCCTGCAAAGACTGCAACATTAGAAGGACTGCTCTTATCTCAAAGACACTGATGTGAATATTGCCCTCTGATGAGGACCACATGGCTTGGACCATCTTCCCTATGTAATGACCCTGATCCTAGTTGTGAAGCACCCATAGTCACTGTGGCTTTGAGAGAGGGAAAAAACAAAGGGAAAAACTACCTCTGGAGACTGAATCTGCCAAGTTACATGATGGTTGTAGAATTTTATTACTTGTATTGGAAAGATCATGTGCTGGGATATGACAGACCATTGGACCACTAGTGCCCACTATAACACTCTCATGTAATACCTCGCCAAGGAGACCAAAGCAATGGAGGCGTCTATTGATCATAGATGTTTAAGAACTTGTCTGGTAGGTGGTGTCTGATGGCAAAGGAGTTGTAGAGCTTGATTAGAGTAAATAACCTATTTTCTGGTAAACTTGCAATTTGAATGGTTCTGTCCAAGTCTACTCCTGTGAACTCCAGAATATGTACTAGGGAAAATTGTGATTTGTCCTGGTTCTCTGTAATTCTCAGACTGAGCATAGCTGAAGCATGTAGCTTCTGGCCTGGGCCAGCAGAGACCTGGTAGGAGTGGAAAGGAGACAGTTATCTTGATAGGGAACACCCAGAACCCTTGCAGTTAGAGATGAGCTGCAACCACTGACATGCATTTGGTGAACACTCAGGGGTCTGTGGTGAGGCCAGAGGGCAGGGCTCCTAAATAAAAATGACTGGTTCCCAACCAGAAGCGAAGGACGCTCCTGGAGCATCTCTCCATTTTGATGTAGTAGTAAGCATCATGAAGGTCTGTCTAGCACATGCAATCATCCTTCCTCAAAAGAGGGAGGGTGAAGTGTACCATGACTATTCAGAACTGAGCATGCTTGACACTGACTCAAGTGATGAGATCCAAAATTGGCCTTCATTTTCAATTCTTTTTTGGAGCTTAAAAGAATCTTGAATAAATTCTGATGAGACCTCTTGGATGAATCACTCGTCTAGCAGCTCTTTTTTATCCAATGCGTCTGTTTTTCTTTGAGATACTGGGAAGTTTCTTTCATGGTGTGGGTGAGAGGAAGGGAATGCAGTAGCCTCTGGTAATAATTGTCCACACCCAAACATCTTTGGTGATGGGCATGCAGACATCTGGAGCAGATACAAGCACAACCACAACTGCTTTCATAGTGCAGTAGTCAGGCAACCATTCAGGAATGTTGATAAGGACTCTCAAAGAACGGGCCCCTCAAGCCTTGATTCTGCAGGCCTAGTCTGCCATGAGGGTGATGTCTACAGTTAGAACCTCGCACTTGGGGCTTCTGAAACCATAGCTTTTTACCCCCTTTCTGGTTTCTAGAGAAACCAGTCTGGGAGTATAAAACTGAATTCCTACAGCAAAAAGACCTTTACCTTCCTGCTCACTTCTGGAAAGTATGTCTTTGACCATAGGTCCAAAAAGGTCGAGTCATCAAATGGGGTGCTGATGAAAGATGCCTTAAAAGGCTCCATAAAAAATCACACAAATTCTTCCAGGCATGCCTCCTTAAAGTAATGCCTGTACCTGTAGCTCTCAAACCATCTTCTGCTGCACTGGATGAGAGTCACATGGAGGCATTCAAGAGACACTGAAGGGCGGCCAGTTGCAAATCCACTGTTTTTCTGTAGTCTGCTGACAGGAACCCAGAGAGAAACTTGGAGAGATCTTTTGTCAAGTTTCTCTGAAACATAGCCATGTGTGCCAAACAGCACAGCAGCCTTAATGGAAATATAGCTTAAGCATAAATTTGCTTCTCAAATGTGACCAAACCCCAGACTGTTAGGGGGATGACAGATGACCACTCTGCTGCAAGCTTATTCTTTTTTTTTTAAACAAGTTTATAGATTTTCATAAACAAATAATTACATAGAATGCATAATAGAAATTTAACAATAATACAAAACATAAGAATCAAAATATAATACAACTAAAGTATTTATAAAGGTGTCCACATTATGAAAGTTATGCAAAACATTAATATAAATAAAATTATCTCAGAGATTTAATGGCTCTTTGTCCAGCAAGCCTTTTAATTTATATCACGTTGTATGATGATGTAGTTCTGATGGATCTAAATTTAATGCTCAGCAGTTCTGAGAGGTAAACTTCAGTTATAATGTTCTTGAATTCTAAGGAAAGAGGGTGAGGTTTCAGATTTCCAGTTTCTAGTTATAACCTTTCTAGCAACAGCTAAGATATAAACCAAAACTGTACAAACCCATAAAAAACACACAAAATAGGCAGTTCTAGGAATAAAGACTGTTACAACTTGTACTGTTAAGTGCTTTTCATTTACTAAATAGTAAACTTCATCAGACAATTACACAACACAATAATCATTGTTTAAATATTAAAAAACACGCCAAAAATGGATGTCGCAAAATCCATGAATTACACTTCATAAAATTCCTAATAAAAATGTATATATGTTTTTTAAATACATAAATCTAAATACACATCACATATATATTATTGTTACTACATTATTTATATAAAAACATATTTAAACCTGAACAAGCCATTTAATGTTAATTATTCTATTTTTCATTTTTATATTGAGATGAAATATTTTATCGTCTATTTAATGCTTTTAATTTTAATATAGTGCTAATATTGCATATATCATTCAATCCTGGCCACGCATAAGAGAACAAATTCAATTGCCAGCTCAATTCTGCTTTGTCCAACAGACGTTCCAAAGGGCCACCTCTTTCAGGCATTTTAACTTGTTGCAGTACTGAAAACTTAAATTCATGTCCCATACATTCCTGCACATGCCTAGCAAGCACACTGTTAGCATTTTGCTTTCTTATTGCATATGTATGCTCATATATTCTTTCTTTTTTTATATACGGGTTGTTCTCCCTACATAATACATCAATGAGTACATCAATAATACAACTACATATTTGCAGTTCACACATGAGGTAGGAAAAACAACTATTAACTATTTGGATGTCAGTTTAACTAAAGACACAATAAATAAAAGGTATATAGCCAAAATTTACAGAAAACCAACTTATTCAAATTTATTTATACATTTCACCAGTACCCATGCAATTGGTAACAAGAAGGCGGTGGTTAAAGGACAATTTGTAAAGGCAGCCAAAATTATGACTTTAGATCTTGATTTTGAAATTGAATGTGACAACCTAATAGGTATGTTTTCAAAAAGAGGGTATCCTACTAGTATGTTGTGTGAACTGTATAAAGAAGTTAAAAATAAGAAGTATAATGGGTATTTTTCACCTATATTGGGACATGATGGGGAACAACTAATAATGGAAAATAAAAAGCGGTAGACACTATGGCATTGTTTACAACGCCATATAATGTACATTTTCAAGAGATTAAAATGATCATGTCAAAAAAATGGATGGTTATACAGGAAGATGTACAGATAAGGGGTAAACTGGAACAAGGTTTCAAAATGATAGCAAGAACAGGAAAAACTTTAAAAGGACTATTAGAAAGTGACAAGTCAGGTAACACAGCTAGAATACAACAAGGGAATGTGAGTAAGTGTGGGAAGTGCAATTATTGCAGGCACATCCAAGAAGGACATTGTATTATAATAAAAAGAAAAACAATATAAAAGGGAAACATAATTGCAACTCTAAAGGGCTGGTATATATAGCTTTATGTCAACGGTGTCAGACTTATTATGTAGGGAGAACAACTCCTATGCGTAAAGAAAGACTATATGAGCAAACATATGCAATACAATGCACTTGCTAGGCATGTGCAGGGATGTATGGGACATGAATTTTTAAGTTTTCAGTACTGCAATAAGTAAAAATGCCTGAAAGAGGTGGCCTTTGGGAGCTTCTGTTGGACAAAGCAGAAATGAGTTGGCAAATGAATTTGTTCTCATATGCATGGCCAGGATTGCATGATATATGCAATATTAGCACTATATTACAATTAAAAAAATTAAATAGATGATAAAATATTTCATCTCAATATAAAAATGAAAATTATAACAATCAACATTAAATGGGTTTGTAGCTTGTTAAGGTTTAAATATGTTTTATATAAATAATGTAGTAACAATAATATATATGTGATGTGTATTTAGATTTATGTATTTAAAAAAAAATATATACATTTTTATTAGAAATTTTATGAAGTGTAATTCATGGATTTTGTGACATCATCAATTTTTGGCACCTTTTTAGTATTTAAACAATAATTATTGTGTTGTGTAACTGTCTGATGAAGTTTACTATTTAGTAAATGAAAAGTGCTTAACAGTGCAAGTTGTAACAGTCTTTATTCCTAGAACATCTAAGATATACTAAACGGATATTTAACTTTTTGTACAAAAGCAGGAACTGGTGTATTAAATAAGATCAAAAATTTAGATAGGACAAATTTATCTGAAAACAAAGCTTAGAAAGTTATTGACATTGCCCCAATATGATCTAAGAATTTCACAATCAAAAAATATATGGGACCAATCAGCCTTTGTTTCCATTTTCCATCTATAACACAGAATGTTTCTTTTATTAATTTTTCCCATGATGAATGGGATCAAAAAGGATTGGTACATTAATTTCCCAGCATACAATCTCCAGTTCTAATATGTTTATCTTATCCTCATCATTGGGTGGGGAATTATTAACTAAGGAGGAGAAATTCCAATAATTCTCCAAATAACTTTTTGTTTTATATAGTTGTGAAAGCTTGTTATTATTAGGGAATTTACTCTGTAGAAACAAGGTTAATAGATTCAATAATTTAGGGACAGACATTTTTATATTAGTTGACATTAAGTTGATTTTGTTGAATACATACTGTCTACAGGCTTGCAATTCCAACCATAGATCATTACCTAGCTCATATTTAGCTATGAAATGATCCAAGGGATTTAGCTTGTCATCTGTCTACAATTGAAACCAATAAATTAGTTTCTTTACGATAAATACCATCATTTTTCTAAGAACCAGAGAACACATATTACCCTGTATATAAGCAACAGGGAAAAAAAGGAAACTCCAGGCTTTATAAACTTACAAAATTTCCAAAGTTCTTCAAGATAAGTAACAAATATTTAAAAGGTTTAAATATTATAGGTAATAAGATAATATTTTAGCAACCAGATGAAAGACTTGTTTAATAGTGACAAGTTGGGAGGACTGGATATATCTCATGAATTAAAGCACAACATTTCTAAGAATGTCTTCCATTTGGCTTTATAATGGTTAGCAATTAATAAAGAGATGTTTTTTATCACTGAAGCCACTGAGTATAGTTTCAAATCTGGTAAATCAATCCCTCCTTTAGACCAATCCCTCAAGGGATGAGCTAAAGCTACTCTAGGTTTATTTGGAAACCATAAGAACTTTAAAATCATTGAGTTAAACTTTTTAATGTATGCTTTAGAGGGTGGTAGTGACAATGACTGTACAATATATAAAATCTTTGTTAAAATTATCATTTTAATAACAGATAGTGACAGCCTCTCATCCATTCTAAAAGGGAGCTTATTCCATTTATTTATATGATTTTTTTATGGAGTCAAAGCTTCTATTATATTTAAGATCTACAGTATATTTAGTTAATACTATTCCTAAATAAGTTAACTCATCTGATGAAGTTAAATATTTATTAAACTTTTCATCGTATTATTATCAGGATAGATAGAAAGCAGCTTTGTTTTTATTATTAAAAATTAAACCTGACTTTCTTTGAAAGTCCTTCATGATCTTATAAATGTTAGAAATAGAAGCATTGCTCCCTTTGTAGTGAGAATGCCATCTGTTGGATTTTGGATGTCACATTCAAACCTACATCAAAGCTTTCAATATCTGGATTCATTATTACTGAATTATCTAAAGGTTCCATTACTAGGGTAAAGAGTAGGGGGAATAAAGGGCAAGTCTGTTTAGTCCCTTTGATTATTTGAATGTTCTGTGATGTATAAGTGACTATTTTGATGGAGCCTCGACGCCCTTTATAGAGATGAGAGATAAGTTGAATGAAATTATTACAAAAATTTAGTTCTTCTAAGATAAGAAAAAGATAATCCCAACTAACTGAATCAAAAACACAACGTATGTTCAAACTAATTAAAGTTAAATTTTCTTCTAATTTTTGGCAAAATCAATTATGGTTAAAATTCTATTATCATTATCATATGTGTTTCTGTTTTATCTTCATCAACCAGAATTAGAAGAAATGTCTTCAGTCTGTCAGCATAAATGGACAAATATTTTGTAATCAACATTTAAAAGAGAGTTTGGGCTATATGAGGAACACTTAGTAGAATCTTTATTTGCCTTTAATATGGGAGAAATGAAGTTGGGGTATTAAGTAATTCTTGAGAGAGAGAAAAAACTTTGTGTAATAAGAGTGATGCTTCTTTGGGCATGATTTTATAACTTTCAGGTATGATTGACCTTTTAATGGGAGGATGTATTTCAGAGAGCAAGATTGTTTTTTCTAGGGCTTCGACCTGCAATTTTGACAATATCTGTTTGGTATTTTTTTGAATAAATGCTCTTACCACTTTTTTAGAATCTAATAGACTTGAATTCTGGTTAATTCCATTAAAATATTCCTTAAATTCCATCAATATATCAGACAAATTTGTAACATTTTTCTTTTTGTTTGATGAACAGATCTCTTTCATATGATTAAATCTAATGGGTTTCTTAGTCTTATTGGCCAAATTAGTTAATGATTTAGGATTAGTAGTATAATTTATAAATTTAAACTTCTTTAAATTTGTCTTCATCTTGTGATTTAATATTTCCAAATATTTACTATTTAATACATTAATTTCTTCTTCTTTTCCTTTATTATTATCTGTTTGATTTTATTGGTTTAAGTTATCAAGGTTCACTTGTATTTCATATAAATCTTTGTCCCATTGTTTTTTTATTATACCAGTTAATAATTCTTCCATATAAATAAGCTTTTAGTGCATCCTATATATATATATATATATATATATATATATATATCGGATGTATCATGTGAACTATTAATATTGATGAAACATTGAATTTCTGAAGTGAGAAAATCTTTAAAATCTTTTAATTTCATTATATAGGCCAGATTTTTTTTAATTTGTATATAATAGTTTATATTAATTATTAACTCAAAAGATATAGCATGGTGTCCGAAAAGGGACAATAAATTACTTTGGATTTACTTAAACTACTAATTATCTCATTTGGGAAAATACCCCTGTCTGTTCTAGAGTGTGTACCATATCTATATGAAAAATGTAAATCTTCTGAACAAGGTAAGCAACACGAAAAAGCAAAATAAAGACGGTTTACCTCACCGTCCCAGCTAGCTCTGGGAATCAGCATGCAGGCTATACTCAAATAAGGCGAAAAACGAAATAGCTCCTCAAAAATATTTTTAACTGTTTATTGAAGCTTACAGAAAGCTTATAAATAAAAGAATTTGTAAAATTCAAATTGCAATACTGCTAAGTGCTTTCATTTGCTAACCACAAACGTCTTCAGAACAGCTGTTATGTTCAATACAGACCTTTTAAAATCTTTTTGGCACCATAACAAGTACTGATTTTCATTTAAAGTACCAGTGCTCATTTGTTGAAAACATAAATGCATAACTCTTTACTCACTACTATATACAATAAATACAGCCATATATAACATATTTAAAATGACTAATGTAGTTAAAATACTATAAAATAGGAATGTATATAATTCATACTAATAATATACCTAAAACACACCCTAAGATGAAATTCATGTGTTTAAAACCTTATATATACACAAACCTAATCAACTCATACAACATATGAATTTTAAGGTATCAATGCAACATTAAAAAAGGTTTTATAGAAATATATTCGTTGATACCTGGGTCTTTTGTTGCATCTGTTAAAACTTGCCAGATGCTTTCTTTTTTACTTAATATAGCTTAGACATTCCCTCCCCTATTATCTAATAAAACTTGGTCTATAATGGCAAAACTGACCTTATGATGAATACCATTCTTTTCTGTATGTCTATACAAGATATTTTTTGTATCATGTACCCGAATTCTGTATACATGATCATAAATTCTCTTTTTAAAATGCCTCTCAGTTTTGCCAATATAATAGGCGGGGCATGACGAACATGCAGCTAAATAAATAATATTCTTAGAATTACATTTTCCTTTCTTAAATTTAATATATGTCCTATTTACATTTTGCAATTTAATACCTTCACTTTCATTAATTAAATAACATTGACTACACATTCCACATTTGGTAGTAGCTCTAGTCACCTTGTAACTATCTCTTTCTTTTGTTCCTAATTGTAACAATCTCTTAATATTCATGCCCATCTTAAATATGAATGTTGGTTTTTCACCCACAACTTGTTTAATTTCATCAGCAAATGTAAAATTCTTCCAATATCTATTCATAATTGCTGCAATTTCATTCACATGAGGGAAATATGTTAAAATACATACTCTATCAGTTATTACATTATCCTGGGTTTTAGTACACTTCAGATCTGTATCCTGTCCTATTCCTAATATAGGGACATATTTTTTACCCCATTCTTTTATAACAAATGTAGAAATGTCATTTAATAAAGCTTCCGGATAACCTCTATTAAGGAACATAGATTTAATAAGTTCTATTTCGTTGGTCATAATTTCATAATTTGATGACATTCTAGCTACTGGAATACATTGCCCTTTATAAATATTTTTTAAAATGTGTCTAGGATGTTGACTAGAATACTCCATGTACCCATTTGAAAATGTTTTCTTTCTAAAAATCTCAGACTGAAAACCATGTTCAGTATGTCTTATATAAGTGTCTAAATAGGATATTCCCTCTTGACTAACACTATGAGTGAATTTCAAAAAATCACTTGTATTATTCAAATATTCAAGGAAATCATCAATCATATTCACTGGTCCCCTCCATAAAATAAACATATCGTCCAGGTACCTCGTATAATAAGAAATATATTGATAATATTTACATTAAAGTAAATAGGTGTTTTCCCACTCTAGCATAACCATATTTACAAATATTGGGGCGCATGATGCACCCAATACCACTCCTCTACTTTGTTTATAGTATTCACCCTCATAATATATAAAAGTGTTATTTAACACTATGTCCATCATATCCATTATTAGGTTAATTCTATCCCATCCCAAATTTGAGTATTTTCTAAGACTATTACAAAAATAGTCCAGTCCTTGTTCTTTGGGGATACATGAGAATAGGTCAACCACATCTATGGTTATATACGTTAACTTCTCCTCCCATCTATCTGATGTAAGTTGTGATAGGAATACCCATGAATCTTTAATAAGATGCTCTATATTCTTATATATAGGTTTGACCCAACTACTAATTATCTCATTTGGGAAAATACCCCTGTCTGTTCTAGAGTGTGTACCATGTCTATATGAAAAACGTGTATAAAAACCTGGAACCTGGATTACAAAAATCATTAACATCTTTCATATAATATATATCAATAAAATCTCTCAAATTTTTAGCTGAGGATAAAATTCTCCTCTTACCAGAAGCAGTTGTGTCTTTGTCAGCAAGAATACAACTGAAATCTCCAGCTAAAATAATGTTACCTTTGGATAGATGCATTATTTGATGTAGGTGTTGTTTCACTGTATTAGCCCCAATTCCTGGAATCCAATAGATATGTATAACAGTGAATATAACTTCCTGTTAAAATCTATGTAACAGAATACAACCTTCTTTTAAAGTTCAAGAGGGCTGCTGTTCTGTAAGAACTGCTAGCTCCTAACTCTCTGAAATAGACTAGACTAAAATAAACCCAGAAGGCATCATGGAATAAAAAACACAGAAATAAGACTGAACATCTATTCTGGATAACAAACAGCAATCAAAGAATTATCTAAGATTTTAGAAACTGAAGCCGTGAGGTACTGAGGACCTGCACTCTTATACAAACTCAAGTTCCAAGCAGCAGGATGTTGAAAGAAGAAAATAATAAGGACACTATAACAACTAACACCAAATTCTCAGTACTAGCCTCATCAGATAAAGATCATCATCATCATCTTCTTTCGGCTGTTCCCGTTAGGGGTCACCACAGCAGATCACCTGTTTCCATTTCTTCCTGTCCTCTGTATCTTGCTTTGGTACCACCTGCATGTCCTCTCTCACCACATCCATAAACCTTATCTTAGGCCTTTCTCTTTTCCTGTTACCTTGTAGCTTCATCTTTAGCATCTTTTTCCCAATATACTCAGCATCCCTCCTCAGCACATGTCCAAACCAACGTAACCGTGCCTCTCTGGCTTTGTCTCCAAACCTTCCAACCTGGGCTGACCATCTAATATACTTATTCCTAATCCTGTCCACCCTCATCACACCCAGTGCAAATCTTAACATCTTTAATTCTGCCACATCCAGCTCAAACTCCTGCCTTTTTTGTCAGTGCCACTGTCTCCAACCCATATAACATAGCTGGTCTCACTACCCTCTTATAGACCTTCCTTTCACTTTTACAGGTACTCCTCTGTCACAAATCACTCCTGACACACTTCTCCACCCACTCCATCCTGCCTGTACTCTCTTCTTCACCTCTCTTCCACACTCACCATTACTCTGAACTATTGACCCCAAGTGTTTAAACTCATCAACCTTCACCACCTCTACTCCTTGCATCCTCACCATTCCTCTATCCTTCCTCTCATTCACACACATATATTCTGTCTTAGTCCTGCTGACCTTCATTCCTCTTCTCTCTAGAGCATATCTCCATCTCTCCAGGGTCTCCTCCACATGTTCCCTAATCTCACTACAGATCACAATGTCATCTGCAAACATCATACTCCACGGGGACTCCTGTCTGATCTCATCTGTCAACCTGTCCATCACCATTGCAAATAAGAAAGGGCTCAGAGCTGATCCTTGATGTAACCCCATCTCCACCTTAAACGCATCTGTCACTCCCACCGCAGACCTCACCGCTGTCACACTACCCAGTACCCAATACTTCACCAGATAAAGATACGCCAAAAAGACTAAGGACAAATAAACAATCAGACAATACTAAATCTACAGGCAAAACCAAGGCAGACCAGTCAGCTAACATGGAAGACATTAAAACTGCTTTTTTACCTATTCATCAAGCAATACAGGAACTATCCTTACAATTTCAAACATTTGGTGATTCTTTTAACCAAATACTAACTAGAATGGAAAATTCTGAGGCAAAAATTTTAGAAAATTGAATAAAAATAGATTCTATTGCTCAAAGAACTGATTCCCATGACAAAGATCTGCAAAGTCTACAAACAAAAATAACAGACCTTGAGACATGGTCACAGAGAAACACCATTATTATCAGAGGAATCCCTAAAACTGTGTCACATAATAACCTAATACCAACTATCAAACTCATAATAAAATCCCTGCTGGACCCTGAAGAAACACAGCAAGTGATAATAGAGAGAGTCCACAGAGCTCTGAGAGAAACCCAATCATCACTGAAACCAAGACTTATCTATATTAAAATATTAAACTACCTAGATGTAAACAAAATCCTATTTGAAGCCAAGAAGAAAGGTAAACTCACCTGGAATAATAATAAAATTTTCTTTGCTCAGGACCTTCCCATCCAGATAAGGCAAGCAAGGCAACTTCTGTCTCCATATTGCAGGTTTCTGATAGAAAAGATAATCAAATTCAAGATGAAATATCAAAATCAACTAATTTTCAATGTTAAAGATGTTAAATACATGGTCGCTAACCCCAAAGAGGCAAAAGAGACATTCCTATCTGTTTTCAAGCAGATTTCACCTCTAGAAATGAAATAAAACAACAAAAAGCACTCAGGTCACTCCACAGCAAGTACAAGTATGACTCAGTCATTGTCCATGCTGGTGTGAACGACCTGAGACGTACCTCCCTGGACTACATGAAAAGATACATAGAGGAGCTCTCAGATTATGTAGCCCAGGCCGGTATGACCCTGACCCTGAGCAGTATCCTACCCTCACCAAGAATGATGCCACAATACAGAGACAAAATGATCAGCTTTAATAATTGGCTTAATTACTGGTGTCATTCTAAGGGGATCCAATGTCTGTCTGCCTGGGATGACATGCTTGACAAGCCACGCTGCTTCGCAAGGGACGGCTTGCACCTGTCACCCCTGGGCTTCCGGATATTGGCAAAGGCTCTTGCCACCCCCATAGTGCCTTTTTTAGACAAGGCTCAAATGATAAACCTACCGCCCTAGAAAACAAAAATGGAGAAAAACTAAGGGTAATACTGCTCAATGCCAGAAGTCTAAACCTCAAGATGCACGCCCTCGAAGCCCTCCTCAGTATGGAGAACATCGATGTCTGTGCTGTGACTGAAACCTGGCTCAAGGCTCCTGAGAGCACCCCAGCACTATCAGGTTATACCTCATATCATGCGTTCCGGCCCCAAAATCCGGACCGAACCACAAAAGGAGGGGGAGTATCCATATTCATAAAGGATACCCACACCTCCAGGTTAGTGGCAATGCACGAAGCATCGGAGACCATCATAAAGCCTTCTTTAGCTATGTTAGAAACCTGGGTGGAAACTCCCAGATATGCTCAGAATTAGTCCAAAATGATAAAAAAATCACTGAACCCACAGACATTGCCAACATACTGGCAGACAGGTTCAGTGCAAATTTCTCCCCTCCCTCCCTCTCTCCCAAAAGGAGAAATATCTATCCCACCAGAGTCTAGCCTCCCAAACATCTCAGATGCCCAGGTGAGAGCTGCTCTCTCTAAAGCAAAAAACACAGCATCAATGGGACCGGACGGTGTCCCCGGCTGTGTGCTACATGAACTCAATGAGGAACTAAACCCACACATAATGCTGCTGTTTAATCTTAGCCTTATTACAGGATACATACCCAAAGAATGGTGTACGGCAACTGTGGTCCCACTCCACAAAGGCGGTGCTTCTACGGACCCTGGAAATTACCGCCACATAAGCTTGACGAGCCTTATCTGCAAAGCTATGGAGAGGATCATAATGGAACTCATAAATAAAGACATTGGGGACCTACAGACACTGGATCCTACCCAATTTGGCTTTGTCAAGGGCAGATCCTGCCTCTTGAACTTGGTCAACTTTTTCAAAACAGTCACTAAGGCCATTGATGAGGGTAAGGCAGTTCACACAGCCTACCTTGACCTAGCAAAAGCGTTCGACACAATACCCCACTCGGGCATCATAGAAAAGCTCACCAGCTTAGATGTAAACCCATATGTCACAAGATGGGTTGCAAACTGGCTCAAGGACAGAACACACAGGGTTAGAGTTGCTGGTGCCATGTCAGACTCTAAGCCGGTCACGAGCGGTGTCCCACAGGGCTCAGTCCTGGGCCCCCTCTTGTTCGGCATTTATTTTTCTGAAGTGCAGGCAAACATAGGGGGATTGTGGCTGACAAAATTTGCAGATGACTGCAAACTGGGCACCATAATTGACACTCCATCAGACACAGACATCCTCCAGAGAGGTCTCATAGAAATGGATAATTGGTGCCAGAGCCATGGCCTTAAGCTAAATGCCAAAAAATGTATAGTCATACCCTTTGGGAAAAACAAAGTAACCCCTAATTACCACATAGTTGGTAATCCATTAAACACGGAAGAAGTTATCAGGGACCTGGGGACCCAAGTTGACAGTAACCTGTCTTTTGACACTCACATTGCCAAAGTGGTTAGGAAGACCTTCTACATTGCCCACCTGATCATGAAGGGATTCACATCCAGATCAGGAGAGGTCATTGTACCCCTGTACTCTTCACTTATCAGACCAATGATTAAGTACAACGCCCCATTCGGAATGTACCTTACCCGACACCTGCAGCAGTTGGAAAGACCCCAAAAGTTCCTCACCAAAAGGATAAAGGGGCTCAAACATATGTCATACAATGCCCGACTGAAGAAACTCGAGCTCTATTCAGTCGCATACCGTCTGCTCAGAGGTGATCTGTGCCTGACATACAAGGCCATGTCCAACCCGGAATTAATGGACATGCTCCACCTCAAAAAATCCAAATCCACCAGAGCCATGAGAGCAAGAGACTTAAACCTCAACACGGATATAAATAGGATGTGCTGGAGGGACAGATTCATCACCCAGAGACTCCCTACACTATGGAACAGAATCCCAGTCCATGTGAGGCAGAGCCCCTCACTGACTCTGTTCAAGAGAAATCTTGGTGAGTGGATGGGAGATTGTAGGTTTACCCCAGGAATCATCTCTGTATCACTGCTGGACAGAGGCACAGCAAACTAATGGGTATAGTATTCTCATCCTAAGGGGTGGTGAAAGCCACACACACTCTGGCTAGGCTTATAAATGCCCTAGGGCAGATAGCCTAGTATGAACCTATGAACCTAAAAAAGTTGCAGGCATCCCTTAAGTGAAAAACAGACCAAATCATGACCATTTTAGATGGGATTCAATCCTGAGAGCTTGCCCTTACTTCCTAGGCCCTTAAATCAATGAATGGAGTCATGAGGAACACGGGCAGCCACGGTGGTGCAGCGGTTAGGGTGTCATCTAACAGCAAGAGGTCCTCTGGTTCAATCCTTGGCTGGGGTGCCTTCTGTGTGGATTCTGCATGTCATCCCTGTGGTCGTGTGGGTTTCCTCCGGGTGCTCCGGTTTCCTCCCACATCCCAAAGATATGATGTAGGTGGATTGGACACTCTAAATTGGCCCTAGGTGTGAATGCGTGTGTGTGCCTTCTATGGAAGGTTGGGCATCGGACTGGCAACTCGACACTATAAAACTCCACTGCGAATCATAAGTGGACAGGTGATCTGCTTTGGCAACCCCTAACTGGGAAAAGCCGAAAGATGAAGAAAAGAAGGAACACAGGAAAGGTAAAAGAAAAACAGGTAGGAACCAAAATACAAGTGCCGTTTCCAACGTGCAATTTATAGGAAGTAACCACCTCCTGGGACTCTGGTATGCATAATCATTCCACCTTCAATCTCAAGGGGCTCCCCTACAAACTAAAAACAACCTGAAATGAAGATGAAGCAAGTCTAAGAAGTTAATCTTGACATAAACACTCATAAATTGACCTAAACCAGCTTATAAAGTAAACCAGACTGCAAGATGATCAGAGACCTGCAATGCAAGAATCTGAAGAATAAGGTATGATTTTACCAAAACAACCAATAAGACTTTGAATCTTTTATTAAGACTTATCATAAACAATCTAGACTTTATTACTACATGAGAGACTAGCAGAACCAGTCTTTCTTAAGGATGTATGACAGAAATAATGATGTTTGACATGTATAAAGTTTAAATGCATTTTAGAAAAGGAAAATACAAGATCACACAAGTATAAACTATCTGACTGCAGAAAACATAAACATAACCTAAATATGTAGGCTTTGGCAGAATATATACCTGGCTAAGCCTGAAAACATGTTTTTTTCTCTCTCTCTCTCTTCCCCTCATTTTCCTACTTTTGATTATAGGTGCCAATAACTTTTTTTTCCAGGAATCTGCTATGGATTGGGACAGACGCCTGGATAGGCACACCAAAGTAGGGGGGAAAACTGTTTAAAGGAGAGTAGAAGGTCAGAAAAGAATAAAGAAAAGGAAACTGTAAACAAGACAAGTCTGCCTTCAAATCGGTGCTACATTGTTGTATATCTTGTTATAGCTAACTGAGGATTTGAATACTAACATGTTGTTTAAAATGCATTATTAGAAGGAATAAGCTGCATGCTAAACAGCTACAAGTTCTGCGCTATAACCATAACATTATAATTGTATAATAGTTTTAAGGAAGAGACTAGGGATACTTCACAGCAGTGATTTTTTAGGGTACTAGTTTGTTAAGCTTTGCCTGTAGTGTATTTATTAACATAAGGGGGCTACCATGCTCTAAATCTACACACAAAGAGAAAACACAACCAAACATCAGAGGCAAACTAAAAGTATATGCTAATTTCTCACTTTATTCCCCCGTTTATTCCTGGTCCAGGGGTACAGTGGGTAGGCACAGGGTAAGGATAGGAATAGTTAGATGCTTTCCAAAAACACATATCAACATCACATACAAAGAACATAAAACCAAACTAACATACAAGTTATGTAGAGCAAACATACTTAACAAATAAATGTGGGAAATAGAGATGTGGAATGTTAAAGGACTCCAAATAAAAGAAAAAAGAAAACTATTTTTGCATCTTACCCTGAAAACTAAAGCCAATCTTATTTTAATATAAGAAACACTCTTAACTACAGAACAATGGACAGAAATTGGGAAAAAATGGAAAAGACAAATTATAACAACAGGGGATAAAACAAACAGTGCTGGGGTTGCCATAATAATTAAAAATCAATTCCAAGATGAGATACTTGAGACTAAGGCGGACAAAGAGGGAAGATGGTGTTACGTAACATTTACCAACCCAGGATTACCAAAACCTATAATGGTGCTTAACCTATATGCACCCTGTAGCAACCAACATCACTTTTTTATATCACTTTACCCAATTTTAAACCAAGATCACTACCTAATAACTGGGGGTGACTAGAACACATATTAAAATCCAGAAAAAGACAAATCTATCCTGATTAAAACACATAATAAACAAGCCACAATAGCTCTAAATGTACTTAAACAATACTTTAAACTATATGACCCTTTTAAATATGAGAATAATGAGAATAAAGCTGGGAAATTCCCATTCTACTCTCAGTGCCACAAAATGTGGCCAAGAATGGACTTTTTTTTAAACTCAGACATATTCATTAACATGGATCCAACAACAGTTACACACACTAGATTTTTCTTAGATCATTCCAAAGTCACATTATCAACTCGGACAAAATAATGTACTTAGCTAATAGAGGTCATAACTGGTCATCGAATCCTAACCTGCTCATCAAAACAGATGTAATAAAAGAAGTTGTAGAAATATTAAAGACAACCCTTGCAAATATCTCCAGATCCCAAGTCCCAACAGACACAGAATGGGCTTCAGCCAAATCTCAAATCAGAGGAATATTCATAAAAAAAGCAGCATATTATAAAAAAATACAAGTAAAAGAGGAGTATACACTGAAAGGGAAAAGAGAACAACTGGAAAGAGAACTACTAAATAACCCTAACAGCCAAACTGAAGTTGATCTCCTAAAACTACAAAGAAATCTCTATGTGTTCGAAACCAGAAATCTCATTTTATGAGGTAAGAATTTTAGCTAATTATGCAGAAGAAGCCCAAATGCCATCCAGAGCCTTGGCCAGAATCATCTCTCAACACAAAACTACCTCAAATATATCAGAAATAAACTACAAGGACAAAAACTACACAAGAAATGAAGAAGTTATCAAAGTATTCAAACAAATATATTCTCAAATCTATGGAGAACAAACACTACAAACCTCTAAGGAAGATAGAGAGCGTTTTCTTCAAAAACGAAAACTCCCTAAACTAGATTTAGATCAACAAGAAAAACTAACAGAACCTATTTCCATCAATGAAATAAGCACAACAATTAAACATTTAAAATCACATAAGGCCCCAGGACCGGATGGACTTACTTCAGAATTTTATAAAACTTTCACACCCCTAATTGCTAAACTACTACACTATGTGATGAACTATATAATAAATAACAACATAAATGATATTCGCTTCAATGCCTCCAAAACTATTTTCATATTAAAAGAACATGCAGACCCCAAAAACATAGACAGTTATAGACCCATCTCCCTTTTAAATATAGATACAAAGATCCTGACCTCAATACTCGCAAATAGATTAAAACACCTGATATAGAAAATAATTTCTCCAGAGAAATCTGGGTTTACACCACAAAAACAGACCAGCGACAACACTCTAACATTAGATACATTAATATCTTTTGCAAATCAGACGAATATTAATATCTATGCAATGGTAGTAGATGCCCATAAGGCATTTGACAGGGTCACTCTAGAATTTTTACTTCAAACATTACTTTATTTTGACATACCTATCAATTTCATTCAGATCATCCAAATTCTCTATTGCAATCCATACACATCCCTATATATAAATAAAACATGGTCAAATAGAATTATGATAAAAAATGGAACAAGACAAGGATGTCCGTTATCGCCCTTTCTATTCAACCTATATTTAGACCCCTTGTTTCTTTATATTAAACAAAACACATACCAGAACCCTCCTCAACACATAACTTCAAAGTACATCTCACCACCTTCGCAGATGACCTGAATATATACTTCACTACTCCAAACTCAGACATAACCAAAATAATAACTGCAATTGTACAATTTTCAATCATGTCTAACTACAAATTAAACCTCAATAAAACTAATATCTCCCCCTTAAGGCTGCCCAAACTTATCTCATTAATACCACAAACAGATACAATAAAAATAAAGAAGAAAGCAAATATCTGGGAATTACTTTTTTCCAGAGCAACAAGGAATTCTACCAGCATAACATAACTCTTAAATGGCAAAGCATAATGCAAGACTGTAAAAGGTGGAATAACCTTAAGCTACCATTTCTGGCCAAAGTATCAGTAATCAAAATGTACATTTTACCTGGACTAACATATATATTCATGACATCACAGATAAATATACATAATAAATTTTGCAAAAAAAATTCATACCTCCCTAGCAAAATTCATATGGGAACTCAAAAAAAAAACAGAATCTCTTATCAGAAACTAACACTTCCCAAGAGCAAAGGGTGTCTGAACCTGCCAGATTTCAAAACGTATTACTATATTATCAACACTAACAGAATACTGAGAATAGCAGAACATAACCCAACAATGAAAACATGGTCACCTCCTTGGGTGACAATATTCTATAGGTACATTAAAGCACTAGGCATCAATCTCAAAGTGCTTCCCTTTTTAAACAAAAAAGATTTACAAACTTACAACATTATAGATCCCTTAAAACATTCTGTAAATATAACACAAAAACTCTTTCATTCCTTAAACCTTGGGCAAGCTATGGTAACACTACAACCCCTCTATAAAAATCCATATCTAAAAATAACAAGATGCTAGATCTTGACTCTTTTCCTCGATTAAAGGACAAAATAATCCAAGATATCTACCCATACCTTAACTGTACAATCCAAGAAATGAGAAGTAACCTAAATCTACCCAAATCATATATAATAATTATCAGACAATTGTGTTCCAGCTACCTCCAAAACTTTACTGTACTTAATAGTGACATTTAAAACTGTACTCTGCTTTGGAAGACCATTCTTACAACATGGAAAACAATATCTAACTCATATAAAATGACAGACAAAATCAAATTTCAGAAGGACCTCCTTTTCTCAAACTACTGGAGAAAATTAAAACCATCTATAGACAACCAGCAATTAAGTTATTCAATCAAACTAACACTGAAAAGTATAACCCTTAAAAAACTGTCATACACGCAGCTAATGATAAATAATAATGCATATTTCACACCTGCTATACTCCACAAATTCAATGCATCCAAATCACCGTACTGTCCACACTGTAAGGACCAGGTAGCAGACCTAATGCATATATTTTGGAGTTGCAAATGTGTGTACAAACTCTGAAATTCCCTCAAGATACAACTGCAAAAAATGGGATATCAAACATCAACACTAACATGGGAATTTACCCTTCTACATATTTTCCCATCTAACATATCAGGAAAACACGCGAATATACTCATAATAATTTTCTTACTAATGAAGCTATACAAATATCTCTTGTGAGGGATTAAAAAAAAGCTATAAAACATCTTTTAGCCCATAAAATAGTAATAGATAAAAGAAACAAAAATATGAAAGCCCGAGAAATTTGGGAAAAAAACCTTTAACATCATATTAACATAAAACATCATACATACTACAAAGGAACAAAATCAAAAGAGAATCACTGTTCCGAAAACCAACCAAACAGTACTAAAACCAGAACAGATCGAAGAAGGCACAAATCCTTATCAGCACACTATGCTTTAATGAACAATGACTCTTCAGTCCATCAAAAGGGAAAATACATAAAACGACTGTTCAGTCCACCTGTAAAACACATCACATTAACGCAATTCAACACACACTGCGTTTTCGTTTCGAAAAACTTCATCAGATGGAGACAAATGCATACCTAAACACACCCAATTTATACACTTCAAATTAATTAATTAAAACATTTAAATAAGACAAAAAAACAGTCCTCCTGTACATTTAAAGGGCTAAAACCTATAATGCATTAAAGAAATAAATTAATACATTTTAAAAAACGCATCAAATGCTCAATTCTCTGACTTAAAACAACAATAATGTAATGCTTAAATATTAAAATATCATTAGTAAAATAACTATCAGATGTATTCTTTAATAAATTATTAAATAATACTAAATAATACTAACACCATCCACTGTTAAAACTTCATATATCTAAATAAGTCATAAATATTGAACATTTCAAACATATAATACCTAATATTGGAATAAACTGTTTTCACCTACATATATAGATAGACTAATATTATTTAAAAAAAGCTTAAGCATAGGTGCCAATGAGATGGCATCATTTAGCCCTGGGAATTTATTAGCATCCAAAAAAAGTTGCCACAATAATTCTTTATATTCAATTGAAATTTCCCATGGGCCACCCCTTACATCTTTTTCCACCACTTCCAATACAAAGAAACTAAATTTTGCTTCATGGCAACTTAATTTATGTCTATACAAAGCATTATTAGTACATTTTATTTTAATCTCATAGTAATGCTCATATGTTCTATTTTTTAACTTTCTTTCCGATTTTCCTATATAAAATGCATCACAATGGTCACACAACCCTAAATATACAATCCCAGAGGTATCACAATTAGCAAAATGTCTATACTGAATCAACCTGTCCCCACTAGCTAAAAAGATAGTGTCCTTTGTACAGATATAGGGGCATTGGGAACATCTTCCAAATTTGAAGGTTCCTATTTTTCCTTCCCTAACTTTTTTCATATCATATTTGCCTTCTAATATGGCCTTTAAACTTTTGCCCCTTCTATATGTACATTTCAAAGGTTTTTCAAAGATACATTTAAGGTCTGAAATCTGTCCAAACCTATTCCATTCTTCTTCCAGAATCTTCTTAATTTTGGGTGCACTACCATTGTAATCCACTACAAAATTACCTGCGCCTTCATAAATATTCTTATTAAGCTTTGTCTCATTCAAATCTCTTTTCACCCTTAAAATAGGTTTAAATTTATCATGTCTTGCTCCCCTGACCTCCCTCTCTATCGTTTCTATGAGGTCATTGGCGTAGCCTCTACTCTACAAAGGAACCTAGAAGTATACACACAATCACACAGTCAAGCTATGGACTTGAAATCCTTATTGTATGTGCTGTTTTTATAACAAAGGAATTGACTGAGAAAGCATCTATGTATGTAGTGTAAATAGATATGTTTTATGACCCACATGTTACTATATTGGCTACAATGCATAACACTCAACTATGGTCATGCTGTAAGAATGGAAATGATTGTGATTTATATGAATGAAAAATGAAAATAAAATTATTGAAAAAAATAAAGAGAACACAACATTCTTTTGTCATCTTTGTAAACATCAATAATTTTGGGAAGGGGTAGAGTTTTACTCTCCTTTTCATTTGGGAATGGTGTGAACTAGATAGAACAGTATAAAATCGAGTATTAAGTCTATCTATATCTTCTTCTAGTAGATGTGTTTCTTGTAAAAAGACTACATGAGATTTCTGTAATTTCAAGTATTTAAGTAAACTTCCCCTCTTACAGCCATTGTTTAGACCATTAATATTGATAGAAGAAGCATTTTGATTAAATAAAAGTTTATACAAAACATGACAATTAAATTGCTTTGTATAAAGAAACAACATAGCAATCCATAAAAGCTTGTATGTATGTTAATAAACAGAAATAACTTATAGTCCATGGAGTATTGGAATTAAACACTGAATATGCAGTGAACACCAAGAAAAAACATGAACAACAAGAAAACATTAGAACCAAAACATTATAACCTCCTAACCATTTCTTGGAATTACAAACTCCTAATCTGAGCAGCATTGCTACTCAAATCACCCACCCAACAAACAGCAGCAGTTATTCAAACTCTATCACTCAATTATATATTGCTTATCATGTAATAATGTCAGAAACCATATATTCAACATCTATACTGAATGAATTTTTGGAGTCGAAACTATTAATCAGCAAATGAAACAACATTTCTATTATATATTTGAATAAGCATTTCAAAAACCCAAGTAATATTACCAAAAATAGAAGAAGGAAATATTGATATCATCAGAAATCATATTTTCAGATATGAGCAAACACAACTTAAAGCTGGAAAATCACTAATGTACACTAGAGTAGACAATGGGCAAAATATAATCATTTGAGAAATCAGTCATAAAAGAAGGAAATGAACTATGTTGTGTTTAAGTGATTAGGTATGACAATATCTACCTATAGAATACTAAATGTTATAAGAATTTCTAGATACATGACTGTCTAAATAAACAATTCTCTAAAGCAAGTACCAAGTATACATTAGTCCTGTCATTTTTGGAGCACTCCAATAGATATTGAAATGTAAAACACATCAGTGGAAAATGATATGAGCCTATATTGTGCCATATATCCCCTTCTTTAGGGTCCTACTATGTCATATCTAGAGTAGTGGTAATTAAAGGAATTCAAAAATATATATTGTTCCGTGCTAATGCCAAAGTCCCACCAAACACGAGAAACAGTATCCAAACGAAAGAAAGAATGGCAGGACACTGCTGTAGAAGTCTCTTCTTTATTAAAAACACAAAAATCCAAGTAGTAAGCGCTTTCGGGTTATTCAACCCTTCATCAGACAAACTAGAGACACACAACTCTGCATTTTTAAAATCACAACCTACCAATCAGCAGTCAATAAATAACCCGCCTTTTTTGTAAGGCTGGTTTTAAAGGTACCATCTCATTCAAACCAGGGCTCCTATGAGCCATGAGCTCTATTATCCATCTTGACTCCAATGATTCAGTAAGAAGTTTGAGATCTCCACCTCTATTACTTAATCTTACATTGGCCACGGCTTTAAAAAGGAAAGTATGTGTAGGGTTTACCTCAATGTGTCTATATAGGGCATTATGTATATCTTCATTTCTGACGGATGATAGATGCTGTAGTATCCTGACCTTTAGCATGTTATTGGTCTTTCCCACATAAAACGCTGAGCAATGTGAACACTCAGCCAAATAAACCAGATTGGCTGTTCTACATGTAGCCCTTGCCTTAAAATCAAATACCTGACCATTTGTTGGATGTATGAAAGTGGTGACCTTATTTATAAAGTGACACGCTTTGCAAATACCACATGGTACGGTACCTGCAGTTGTCTTAAAAGATCTCGGTCCATTTGGGCATTTTTCTCCACAGAGTAGATCCTTCAAGTTTTTATTTCACCTATAACCAAAGTTAGGTCTTACTCCTCCTATTGACTGCTGATTGGTAGGTTGTGATTTTAAAAATGCAGAGTTGTGTGTCTCTAGTTTGTCTGATGAAGGGTTGAATAACCCGAAAGCGCTTACTACTTGGATTTTTGTGTTTTTAATAAAGAAGAGACTTCTACAGCAGTGTCCTGCCATTCTTTCTTTCATTTTAATTAAAGGAATTATATGAAATCTTGTAGCAGAACAACAAATAACCTCAAGTAATATGTCTAGAAGGACAGGAAAATATTACAGAGCACTAAAGTCTCACAAACCTACAAGTCTGCTTATAAGATAAATTCAGCAAATATTATTACAGCAAATTCTCATGCTTTTCAGGGAGAGAAAAGAATGCATTTCAAATATAGTTATAGTTAGCTGGACATTAAGGATATAAATGAGAATGAGAAAGCCAAGACCATCAGCATGCTTCACAAAACACCACGATGACTTCATGACAAGTCAAAATTAATAGCCTGAAAAAACCCATGTCAACAGCCACATAATCACACCCTCATTGCAGCTGATTAAACACAGGTCATCAGTTTCTTCTGGGAGTTTAATTGTTCCAAATAAAAACATATATGCATTTGTTTAAATATTCTATTGCCAGAAGACACTGAATGAAAATTACGACCCAGTCAGTTTCTTCCAGTCAGCAGCCTGATGGCTACAAAAATAGGATTATATAATAATGAACATTTAAGATAAGATAAAAGCCATATTGGGGATACATTTTTGTAAAGATGGCCTGGTAAAACAGCCCAAAGGAAGATCTCAGGAGTCAGCCACTGCCACAGTAACATTGTAATTTATTTGTCTCTGCTGGTGTGATAGTCAAGATCTGTGGGATACAGGATTGTAAAACAAACATACAGTGATCCTCTGATATTCCAATATGTGCAGTCTGCCTCATGTTTACTTTGATCCTCATCAAGCAGCAAAATTTTGCCAGCATCTAAGGATGATCCCTTCACACATTTCCCAATGGAGGAGTAATGAAACCCACCAAACAATTTAATCTTTCTTTAAAACATATACTTTTGTATTATATAATCATATTAGGCTCACAAGTTATAGGTGTAAATGCAGTTTATCCAATTAGTGGGAAGAATGTTTAAAAAAGAAAATACTGAAGTATCACGGGCTATGATCTAAGAAAACACTTAGGATGTTAGCCCTTTCCTCAGATACATGAGTACTTAGTAGATCAGTAGTTTTAAGGCTATAACAAATTAAGTGCACTGTTCGTAAGAATGATATGTTAAATTAAAACATATACTTTGGAACTACATTACCAGAGGGGGAAAAAAAAAATATATATATATATATATATATATATATATGTCAGAAGATATTGCACAGTTTACTATCTCATAAGATAATTCAGTCCTACCTTATTTATGTCTAAGTCTGTTACAATAAATTATCTGCATGTTCTCCACCTTCTTCTTCTTTATGAAAAGCAGTGTGTAAGCTCCTATAAAAATGACAGCTAGATTTAGCCCTAAAATATTCTGTTAATCCTTTGTTCATTAGAATAGAAGGGCCCCTAATCTGTAAACCACTAGTGAACACCTATAAACTCTGCTTAAGTACAGGAGAATAATTTGATAGGTTTAGTCATACCATCATCTCTTCTTTCTTAACATTTCATTTATTCAGAACCAAAAGACATTTACAATATTACTAATTATGATGACTTCACATTCAGGATTTGGAGCTGTCAACAAATATGAGGTACTACTGCATTCCAAATCACATTTTGGGAAAGATTCTAAATTCATGGCAGCTGCTTTCTGTGTCACTAACTAAACAACAACAAAAAAAAGGGTTTCTTATTTGTGCCATAATTTCTAATAGAAGGAGAACAAATGAGTTTGTGACCACACACTAATGTTATCATAACTTAAAAGAAACGTGATTTGTAAAGGGTCTGCCTAATTGACTGCAAAAGTCCTTTAATTGTTGGACAACTTCCAGTTACTGCTAATTAAGACCGACTGATTTAACATTTGCTTAGAGCCCATAAGCATATCATATCTACTGTTGGTGTTACCAAGAAAACTGAGATCCTTTGTCCTTTCAGTACCATTCTAAATCGCTATTCATGGTACCAAGATCCTTTGTATACGTAGCAGTTTGCAGTAATCAGCATATTTTGATAAATAATAATGCCCATTTTGGTAAAGGTGGAAAACAAAACAGGAGAAGTGTTATAAAATGATAAAACGAACTAAAAAACAAAACGTGGAAGACGAAACGAACCACAGGTGGCCGCACAGGCCGCCCAAATACAAAGAACATTAATTAAATACCCAATTTGAATATCGATTAACCAATAAAAACTCTCATCTCAATTAATACATCATATTTTTCTAAAAAACACATCATCTTGTTTAACTAAACATCTTATTTAACTAAACATCGCACCATGATTTTCCTGATTTAATAAAAATATATATTATATTATATTATATAGTCAGCATGCTCAAAACGGAAGCTAATTATGAACTTGAATATAAACTAATTTCAAATACCCCACGTGTTAATGCCACTATTATTTAATTACTTACAAACAAAAGTTATGTATTTTTATGTATATATTTATTAGAACTATGTAAATATGTATGTTTGTATAAAACTCATGGCAGTTGAATCCAATCCAATGAATTTACTATATTTTGTGTGGAAGCAAGGACCATTTTCACACTGTCTAATCTATTCTTAAAAAATGATCACAATATTAATACGTGACTAACTATCTAATTTTTAAGTTTTAAAATAAAATAAAATGAATTTATGTGATTAAATACACATACGAACAAGCTACCTAAACCTAGATTTACCCATGGATCTTCCCTTGATCTGAATTTTATTTTATTTTATCTATTTTCCTTTTTATCTTTTTAAAGCCCTAAGCTTGAGAATAGATTTTATTGAGACCGCCTCATTCAACCCTGGAGGAACATATGCAGAAGTTCTTATCTGCCAAAACAGATCCTTGCTTCCACACAAAATATAGTAAATTCATGGGATTGGATTCAACTGCCATGAGTTTTATACAAATATACATATTGACATAGTTCTAATAAATATATACATAAAAATACATAACTTGAGTTTGTAAGTAATTAAATAATAGTGGCATTAACACGTTTATATTCAAGTTCATAATTAGCTTCCGTTTTGAGCACGCTGACTATATAATATAATATAATATATAATTTAATATTTTTATTAAATCAGGAAAATCATGGTGCAATGTTTAGTTAAATAAGATGTTTAGTTAAACAAGATGATGTGTTTTTTAGAAAAATATGATGTATTAATTGAGATGAGAGTTTTTATTGGTTAATCGATATTCAAATTGGGTATTTAATTAATGTTCTTTGTATTTGGAAAACGTTTCAGTCTGATGAAGGTGGAGTTACTTTCTTCCACCGAAAGCGCTTACTGGTATTTTTCAATAAACAGCCTGTGCGGCCACCTGTGGTTCGTTTCGTCTTCCACGTTTTGTTTTTTTGGAAAACAAAACACTAAACAATTTGGTTTCTACAGTGATGCCTGACCTAGACCCTTAGATAATCAGCTTGACAAAATATAACCAATAATGTGTCAAGAATGTATCCTCTTTAAGCTGATTTTGTGTGTAAATCTGCATTAAAGCCCCCTAATTAATAAAGTAGAGTCTTAATATAATGCAGAGAGGGCAGCATAATCCTTAAATCTTCTCTTTTCCCTTTACACTTTATATATCTATGACCAGATGGCTAACATAGTCAAATTCATTATTAGAGTGCTACCGCTAAAATCTCACAAACATAAGCAAACTGATATTAAAGAAACAAGAGAGACATACATATTGCATAAAATGCGGTCTTTGTTTGTTTGACATTAATACATTTCTTGATCATCATTGCAATGTTCAGGTGACTCATTACGGGGTTAAAGTTCGAGATGTATTTCCTGAAGGCTCTGTAACTGTGGTGACTTGTGGAAAGCTCTTCGAGATTCAAGACATCTCGCGACTGATTCTACAGGTACCAAAGATAACAGAAGGAGACTAAAAAGAAAAATTCCATTGGAAAAAAGTCTATGCCAGTTACAAACACTAACAGGAGATGAGCTTATGCCTTCTATTGTAACAGGAAATATAGTAATTTGAATAATAGAAGAAAAGCACACTTTAACCAAAAGGACACATAAGAATCAATCAAATATACATACATATATATATATATATATATATGATGACCGAATGAAAAAAGAGTCAAGACTGTAGAAATTATTGTAAAATTTCAAATGTTACTATTTCAACCTGTTAAAATATACCGGGCACAGATGCAGCAAGTTAACTTCCTGTAACATAAATATATAAAAGAAAAAGGCTTGTTCTGGTCCACTTTAATAAACACACAACACCGAATGACATTTGATGACCTTTATTAAACTTCCATAAACATGGTTGTTAACCAATAATTATAAATTTCAACCAAAACAATGACACTGGTGATAATAACATCCATGAAAGAAAATATAAAATAACCATAAGGGCAGTGTAACTACTCACCCTTGATAAGCAGTGTCCCCCACTTGCTCACTCATCCTTGTACTAACAAGGCAGCATTCCCACTCACCTTCAATTTATTGAATTACACCACCATCCAAATAAGCAGCTCCACTTGCTTATTAACTTATCTAACAGAGCAACTGCTCACTTTCCTTCCCAACTTATTGAATTGTACATCCAACACCAGAGGAGGAATAGAAGAGGGCAAGCCTGCCTCTCTTCTCCACCCACCAGCCTGACCAGGCTGTTCACCCTCTCACAGACCAAATTTCCCACAACCTAAACCCCATTAATGGCATAAAGCTAAACATCATTCAGTTACCCATTATTGCCTAACCAGACTGTCTCTATGCCATCACCTCTCAATCCCCATCACCAACAAAAATATTCAGTTACCTAAACAGCTAAAACAAACCAACGATCCCTCTCCAATGCTAAAGCAACCACAAACTCAAAGCCTAAAATACCCATACTCTTGTTACCCAACTACCAAACCAGTAAAAAAAAAAGTTTTAATTACTCTCAGAATCCATACCCCAAGTAAACAAGCAAACACTAAGCCCATTGCCACTTGAAACCACGCAAAGTTAATAGCATACCCTCATGACATATTGCAGCCCGTTTACTGCCCATTGAAATAACCACCACATAAACTCACATTCAAACTGCCTTTAACAGTAATCTTGCCAACACACCAATACCCATGTAGACAAACTGTTTACACCACCATACAAAGCCTTCACCAGTACGACCCCAACTGCACCACAAACCATAAAACAAGCCAACAAAACTAACCAAACACAATATACACCAACTTGAAATGCCCACCGGCAACAGACACATCTGGTCAGTGACTAGCCCTCACCATCCAAAATGTGGTAAAATAATCCCACCTTACCTCCATTAAAACTGCAGTAACTCGAAGCTAAGTCCTCCTATACACAATGCACCACCTAGCTCACCAGCCTGATCCAACTTATTCAATGCAACCCATTAATCCCAACCAAAATAACACCCCCTTTACCAAACACTCTCCTATAACAATCCTCTTAATCCTGCTGCAATCATGTAATCATAACCATTATCTGACATGCCACAGCTCACCTCATATCCCCTTCAACAGTAACCATAACTTGGTATGCTACCATGGTAATCTGCCCACCTGACCCATTCAAAGAAAAACCCCAACTACCAATAAGACAGTGTGAAATTCAACCCTGATGCTTCCCACACAAGTTAAGATAACAAAACAAACCCCATGACATACATCACCTTATGGATGTGGGAAAGAAAAAACACAACAATGAACAAATACCATATACAGCTGCACTGCTGGAAATCCATGACCTCAATTCCTAATGCCCAATCAGCCGATATGTTCCTCAGCATTCTCTCTCACCTGTCAAGTGCACCTTCCTCCACACCAACAAATAGTGTCCGCTCAGCATGTCCCCATCTGTGACCTCTGTGTGATCTGTAAAGAAAAAAACTGTAAATACTCCACACGTAAAATCAATATTTAATGACATTATGCACAAAAATTTTCCATAAAGTTTCTTCCTAGCACACACCTTCATGATACGACTGATACCCATGTGAAATAAAACTTCCTATCCTCAAAAGGCCTTCGATAAATAAAATTAGCACTTTAACCATCCCATGAGGTTTCTCAACAAAATTGTTACCCAATAATTGGGGCAGGAAAAGTTAAAACTGCAAAGTGTGACAAATTGCCAATCCCCATGACTAACCATATCCATCTACCCCAAAAGACAGTGACACAACACCTTTGTATATACAATAACAACAAGCACCTCCTTTTCCCACTACCAAAAAAAAAAAAACTGGATGAGTGACTAAACTCACCCTAGAGTTCTATCCACATCCCTCAAAGGACAATAAAAGCAGTATGTGGAAACAACTATCGATCTTGGATAACCTACAAAGCCCTACACCATTAACCTCATAGCATCCTATACTCTTAAGATTGTTCTAATCCTACCTTACCTGTAAACCCAAAATCCTTATAAACAACTCCCAACATTGTCTTGCCCCACAGATACTTCCCCCTACAACCCATGGTGCACCACTCCAACAGTCAAAACCATGCAATAAAATACATTACCTTTCAAAACCACTTCATCAGGGCACAGACCACTGCTCGCCTATCTCAGACCTCCTTGTGCACCACCCAAGCATCCGTGACATCCATTAAGACAGGCTTCATCACACCGACTCCTCTTCCTTCAGGTCATCAACTGCAGCCCACTCAATTCCTCATCTCTGCCATACATAACACGAACCAATTAAATATAGCTGTAATCTTCGTCACACTCCATCTGTACATAAAGGATTACAAACCTATGATTTCCAGCCATACTGCTCACTTAACACAGTTAGAATACCACACTCTGCCTCCCCATGAACACTCCGAAGGGTACACAGTCTGCAACCCAACTGGCCATCATCATCCTCCAACCCTGGTCATAGAAAATCAAAGGCTGTTCTACAAGCCCTGCCAAAACCTTCCATAGAAAACATCTCCACTATGGGTATAGCCCTTCATGCCACACTGAGCCCATTTCCAATGGCCAGCATGACAGCAGAACCATGCATATCAGGAGTCAGCACTCCTAGAAAAATGAATCTGCCCATTCAACCAAACAATATAAAACTAATTCATGAAGCAACCAGCAGATACTGCACTAGTAAACTCCAAGACCAGCCCACTATACAAATCCCACCCCTTACCCCAAAACAAAGCCTCCTGCAAGACCTGGCCACTGAATCATGCCCCCCCCCCATTTTTGTCCCACCTCCTTTGGAATGAAAAGTGCTTCCCCCAAACTGACAACTATTCTGCCAAGAAACTGCATCCACAATGGAACCCCCTTTTAGCCAACCATACCAAGCACTACTCTTAAGGCTTATAAAGCAGCCAACACTGGATTGCTTTAACCTATCCCCTCTGAAGGATTTTAAGTCTGAAATTCAATGTATGTCACTGCCCAGTCCCCAGTTCTCAACCTTCCATTTCCCAAATGAGGAACACTAGCCTTTAGAATGTGGAACAAATAGGCAAAATGTGGACACATAGTAACGGTTTACCAACCACCTCCGCTAGGAAGGTCATAGGATGGTTAAAACATGTTGTTTACATTTATAAAAAAAGAGATCTCTTAATGAATTAACATGATTCCAGTCCATACCTTCGCACAGGATTGTGATAACTGACAGCCATATTTGCAATTCGGTAACTCTACAACTGCACCCTGAAAGTTATACCTCTTGACTGTTACATATTTCTATAATATTAACAGTCAGTCTAACACCCCACCCATATGCATACATAACAAATATTACCACATATGATTTCATGAAGGTGTATTCTTCCAGGTTAGATTACTAATAAGCCATTTTGCACATCTCACAGATCAATATCTTTCAAAATTAAAATTCTACTTTCTCAATCAAATGGAAAAAAAAATACTCCAATAACTTATGAATGATTCTAAGTGGTATATCTACCATATACGCATGAAAAAAGGTTATGTGTTATAAATCTGAGTAAAACATTCTTTAATTGAGAAATGGGAAATAACCAAATGAGTTAAAGAGTTCCTTCATACCACAGATGGAAGTAATAAGATAAGTCACTTATTTTTCAACTTCATTTTTTTTAATCAGATAATTTCCAGGTATTATTTTCTGCAGCTGTTTTCAGTGTAGCACTAGTCCATTCCATGTCTTTCAATTTATCTATTATTTTTTAGGTGTAATATGTGCCACAGCAGATTCTAGGTCATCAAACATTTTAGGACCATCAGCTAAAAAACATTTTAGTTTAGCAAGAAATAGAAGATGAGATTTTATTGGTTTCTTTCTAAGTTCTCGAATCAGAGGCAAAAATAGTTTTCTTTTCGAAATAACAGCAGGTGAGTAGTCATTATCAAAATGAATGATGCGGTCATTAATTTTGATGGGTGACTTGGACCATAAAGTTTTAAGCACTAAATCCTTCTCCTAAGTGGAAAGGAATCTTACTATTATAGATTTAGCAGTGGTATTATTATTAGTTGAGGAAGAAGATAAGGATCTGTGTGGTCTTTCAATGCCACAAGAGAGACCTTCAGGAAGAAGGAACTTTAGGCAGCCAAGTCGTTAAAAAATTAACCATGCTGTTACCTTTCCTATTGTAAGGAAGTCCAAAGATTCTTATGTTACTCCTTTGTGACCTTTTACTAAATCATTGACTTTAAACTGAAGTAAAGAGTTCTGTTTTAATAAAAATCCATTATTATTGTCTCCTTCAGGCAGTCTTCCATCAATGCCATTTAGTGCTTGTTCAATTCCTGTAATCTGAGATTTCTATTGTTTTAAGTCTTCGTGTATCAACTCCATCTGCTTTGAGCACTTCTCCTTAAAATTGTCTAGTTTCGTATCCATTCTGTCTGTCTTCAATGACAATTCCTGAATATTTGATAGAAGAGATTGCAATTCTTTTTTAACTGCAGACTCTTGAGAATTAGCCTTGAAGAAGTTCATATTTAGCCAGAGTGATGAAAGGAAAAATCAATCAGAATTCCTTTTGACAGGAAAAGTTCAAAATTTGTAAAAAAATATATTGTAATATAATCCTCTGAGATAATTAAAAGTATCATATACTGTATAAAAAAAACTTAATACGATTGTTTAAAATGATAAATGCTGTTATAAATCTCTGAAGTGGCAGAGCTGAAGAAACTGTTGCTAACTAGAGCACATCTTGCCCATACCCCGCCCCCCACTACAAGATTATTCTTAATGGCTGACACTACTACCATGACTTCCACTGTTGGGCCTTTGATCCAGTAAAAGCAGTCTTTTGGGCAACATATTTATCTAGCTTTCTGTAATTGATTCTGTGATGTCTGGTCCTTCCATGTTCAACAAGAGAATAAATCCACCATCTCATCTGTTGGGGAGACCATCTATGGAGTAGCTGACCCAGAACCAAAAGCCTCAAGAAAAATGGATTTCTCCTAAGAAGGTGCTTGGGAAGACCAACCTCTTTTGAGAATCTCAAGAATCTCCTTGAATGAGACATCCTCTAGTGGGGATCTGTGGGACCCCTCCCCTTCATCAAAATCCATGAATTCTGTCAAAGACTCCTGGAGGAATCAATGTGCATCTTCTTACACTTATGCTTTTAATGAGCCTAGATGGGGGAAATTCCTGAGAGCATTCAGAAGTCAGAGGGGTGTCTTGAATGAGGACCGTCTCAAGGCTAGTGTGGGTAGGTCTCCCAATTGGATAGACTGTGCAAGATCAGGACCCATTGCAGAATGGGTGGGGCTAAGATGGATAGAGATGTCCAGCCTCCAGTCTTGGAGAGAGTTCTCTCAACTGCCTCAAAGGCAGAAGCTGAGGGGGAACTCAAGACCACACTGGTAGGAGCCAAAACTGCCACACCAGCATGACCACGAGCACTTGCCTGACTCTGTTCAAAAGAAGAAGCCAGAGCTGAGCTATCTAGTTCAGAGGGAGAAGGGGAAATTCCAAAAGCTTCAGATTCAAATATTTACATACAGACTCAGCACTAAAGCTTTGGCTCTGAGATCATTGGAACCAGTTATATCAGAGAAGATGCTGCAGTCAAAAATTGGCACAACTTCAGATTCATCACAGACAGACATGGATCCAGCATCTCCAAACCCAGAAGTCAGATCAGGGTAGGACTAGCCAGAGGCAAGGGGGAGGGTTCAAAGCTCACTGGTCTGATGGAAGATAAACCCAGGAGATATTGACTCCTGAGGAATTTCCTCATCATTTTATCCACATCAGCTTCTGTCAAGATTGTAGTAGACCTAATCCACCTTATGGAAGCAGATGTGGAGGGTGGCCTTGAAGTCCTCTGTAAGGGTCTTTCCTAAATAAAGGGTAAATGCAGCCTAGGAGAGATGGAATCTAGGGAAAATCTCAGTTCTGGCAAGGAAGTTGTCTTGGATCAAACCTTACCTCTCTGCCCACTTCATTTGGTCTGTCAGTCTTGCCTCTTTTTGGTTTCTCTGAGGACTTTTACCCAGATGGGATCTAAAACAACTAGGTTGGCTGGAACTTCAGAATCAGCTTAATTTTAACCAACTTACAATTGCCCATAAGACCCTTTACCATCCTCATAATACTCCAATACTATCCAGCCTGATCACCCCCTACAAAAACCTTAACACCTTATGTTCTTCAAATAAACTACTAGTTTGCACAAGTAAATCCAATAACGTGGCAGGTGACTCTCTCTTCTCAAACACAGTTGGGAAAAACTGGAACCTTCTATCTAGTGAACTTGCATCACTATCCTCCCTAACACTTTTCAAACAAAAACTTAAAATTCACCTTAAAACACACTGGCTATGCCCTTGTTGTAACCCTGACTAACCTTTGACTGATTTTTATTAACACTTTTACTTCTACTACCTTTCTTTGACTAAGTTTCTTCTCCCTTATTACCAGAGAAATCAGGAACTGTAAATTAAGTAACCATCTATAAGATTACTTCTTCAGAATTTATTTATCTTATGTGATCTCCTAAATCGTATTGTCATATTAAATGAATAGTAACAATGTATACAAATATGTACTTTATTGTAACCTTTATTAGTGTTTCAACTATTTTGATTTTTTTCTTTGGAGCTTTTCTCCCCGGGCCTCTACTGAAAATGGACATGTATCCAGTTAGACTAGCCCGGTCAACAAATGTAAAATAAATAAAATAAAATAAAAATAAAAAGATTCAGATCCAGGGCAGTTGTAGGATCCAAAGACTTGGAAAGCTTGGTAGCTGGAGCCAAATATAATACTGACAAAGGAGAGTGGTCAGGGGATTGTTTCTTTACCTCTCTGCCCACTTCTTTTGGTCTATCAGTCTTGTCCCTCTTGGGTTTCTCTGAGGACTTTTTCCCAGATGGGGAAGCTCCAGATGAAGATTTTGAAGATTCTCCAGAAGGTATAAGAGAGCAGGTTTACTGAATCACTCAATCATGGCTCAGTAACCAAAGGTCATGCAAATCAAACAATCTTCCTCCAGATGTGCTGCCCCCAAACTATACACACACTTAAGGTGAAAATTAGAGTTACGCATTTCGTGGCTACAAACAACATATTTCATAAAACCAGTACAAATGAAGGTAACAAGAATACACTGACAAAAAAGTGTATAATCTCTAGACAAGAAGTACCAACAATGGTAATACTACTATTAAGAAAAAAAGGTGCAAAGGAGGCCCTGAGAAGGTTTTTTTTTTTTTTTTTTTTTTTTTAGTAAAGGGAGGTAAAGAAATTCACGCTGACAAAGATCTGAGCTGGACTTGAGCCTGAACCAATGAACCATGCACATACTCTAAGAGTGGCAAACAAGATCTGAAATAATGTTGGGGACAGGATGGACTTATGGGTAAAGGGAGGTGTCTGAGCTACAGATCCTAAGTCTGGAGAAATGTGACAGAAGTCAGATCTGAGGTTGAATCTGATACCTGTCAGTTGAGGAATGGACAGACAACATCAGATTAAAGTATACCCTAGGTGTGATGTGACACACCCTTTCAAAAATCATCTGCTTATTTTATGTAATGAGATGTGCTAACAATTTATAAGCCCTGGTATATTTATGATGTATATATTTTATTATTTTCTAAAGTACAAAATTTGCATGCTACCCAGAGCATCCTGTTCTGGAATGGTAGCTAAACTTTGTTGGAGAGAATGCTATGATTTGAAGTTGCATGTAACTTCTTATGTACTTCTAAAATGTCTTCCTTCACTCCTGTTGAAAAACTTAGCATTTGCCTCTGAAAGTAAGACTTAAGACAGAAACAACTTGCAATTAGCAGTGTGGCTTCTGGGTAAAAGACTGTGAACTTAATTCAGATGATTAGTTTTGACTTATTACCACTCGGGAAAACTTGATGATGGACAGATGTCAAAACATCCCCATTTGGCAGCCCTAATAAATCCTATGCATACTTGGGATGAGGATATCTGTCCAAGACGATGGAAGACTAGAAGACGTATTTTCACTTATCCTGTCTTGCTAACACTTTTTCTACATATCTAAAGCAAATTAACAACCTAAGTTTATCATATCCTCTGGCTAATGTTATATGGAGTGTTAATGTTGTTGTTGTTGTGTCTTTCGGCTTTTCCCGGTTAGGGGTCACCACAGCAGAACACCAGTCCATTAATGATTGGCAGTTGAGTTTTATGTGCCAAGTTTCCAGCCCTGACACACAGCCTTCAACGAAGGTACGCCCATTCACGCATGTCTCCACGCAGAAGACGCTCTAGCTGAGAGTCGAACTGGTCAGCGTCTTACTGTGAGGCGACAACGCTACAGCAGCACCACCACCGTGGTTATATGGAGTGTTAATATTCGAGGGAAAGTTATTTTGGATCACAGCTATGGATTTTTACTAGATTGGAAACTGTAACATTTTCTAGCACTCTTAAAATTACTTGCTCTAGTAACAGATGCAAGAAAAGCTGCATATTTAGATAAATAAACAGATAACAGCTTCAGCAACAACCCCATGATGTGAAACCAATTGGAGCAATGATTCAGGAATCTAGTCAACAAAAAAAAAAGATAAGAGATTCTATAAGGAAAGAACTTAGAATTGAGTCTGTTCTAACTCTGCAAAACCTTAAATATTTCAACACCCGCCCACCCACACAAACACAGCGAACCATTAACTTATCCCAGTACCCCATCTAATGTCAGGTCTTCCTACTCCTTGTAATTTCCTCTAGAATTACTGCACAAGCTGTTGGTGTTTTTAATGATCTACACCCATCCTCTGACCCTTGTGTTCATCTATTACATCCAAAGGCTACACCCTTCTACGGCTAAATATCCCCAAAGGAAGTGCCCAGATGGGCATCCCCCCTTGAGGATGGGTGTACTCATCTCTACCTACTAGCCTCTTGGATGGGGAATCTACTGAAAAAAAATAAAAATTCTGTCCAAAAATAGAAAGGGCTATGCCCAAATGAGAGAAAAAATAATTATTCCATCATTCTCAACAAGCAGCTCGTGGGAGCAATCAAATCTACCAAAGCCAACTTTGATGCAAAAACATCCTGCCAGGCTTATACTGATCATAAAGCATTTTTCATTTATGTGAACAACCTTAAAGTGAACACTCAACAGTATGCTGAACTAATAGTAGATGGAACTTTCTATACTGAACCAGGGGATGCTCCCAGATCCCCCCAGGAAATACTCACTAGCATTCCTCCCCAACTATCTTTAAAGAATAGTTCCTCACTGCACTCTATAAAGCTAAAAACACTGCATCATTGGGTCTTGATAATATCTCAGGATGCCTCCTAAATAGCATAAAATATGGCCTGTCAGGCCCACTCTCTGCTCACCCACAGCCTCCAGACAGGCTTCATACCCAATGAATGGAGGACTGTAACTGTCATCCCTATAAACAAAGGCAGGTCATCAACACAACCAGGGAAGTATATACCCATACATTTGACTACTCTTATCTGCAAGGCCATGGAAAGAATTATCATGGACCTTATAAACAAAGACATAAGAAATCTGCAAACTTTGGAACCATCCCACTTTCGTTTCATCAAAGGCAGGTCCTCTATGGACTTCTTTGAGAAGGTCAATAGAACCATAAATGAGGGCAAAATAGTACATACTACCTACCTTGACTTGGCAACAGGACTTGACCCAATACTTTACTCAGGTGTCATAGACAAACTCACAAATTTAAGCAAAAATTCCTGTGTCCCCTGATGAATATTCAGATGGCTCACAGATGGGACACATGAAGTTAGAATGGAGGAATCCACCTGCAAAAGAGGCTTGTTACTAGTGGTGCCTCACAGAGCTCAATACTGTACTGGGACCTCTCATTTGGAACATACATCCCTGAAGTCAAGGTAAATGTAGAGAGCCTTTGGATGACCAACTTTTCTGGCAACTGCAAATTAGGTGCAGTCACTGTATCCCCCAGAGAGGTAGATATCCTCCAAGAGTGTCTGACACACACAAAATACCTGGTGCCAGAACTATGGACTAAAACTTAATGCAAAAAAAAATGCAAAATTTTACCCTTTGGATAGATGACCACCATGCAAATTACATCATTGATAACACACCCCTAAAAGTAGACCAGATGGTAAAGGACTTCAGAACTCAGGTACACAGTAACCTGAACTTTGATCACCATGTGTCCATGGCAGTGATAAAATCATTTTACATGGCACAGTTTATAAGTATGTGCATGGCATCCGGATCTAAGGAGATCATAGTCCCACTATACTCAACCCTTACTAGACCAATGATCAAGTACAATGTACTATTTGGCATACACCTGACTAGGCATTTGAAATGGCAGGAGCAGCCACAGGCACTCATCACTAAAAGCATACAGGGTATAAATAATATGTTTTATGCAGACTGGCTCAAAGTCCTGTTCCTGTACTCAGTCTCCTGCACACTACTGAGGGGTGATCTATGCCTAACCTAAAAGGCATTCTTGGATCCAGTCCTAATGGATCTTCTACACACTCACAAAACAAACAGCACTAGAACTACATGAACTATGGATTTAAGCCTCATCTGTGACAAAAAAATAAATAAATTAATTAAAAAAAAAAAAAAAAAAAAAAACATGTTGGCGGAGGAAGCATGTGTCTCAGAGATTACCCCTTCTCTGGAACTGTCTCCCAATTCATGTGAAACAGAGTTCTCCACTATGCCTATTCAAACACAGTTTGGACCAGTGGATGGGAAATAGCAAATTTACCTTTGTCTCGTCACCTGAGGCCCTTATGGGCAGGGACAGGTTATAGATGCCCTAAGGCACAGGCATACACCAAACTTGTTCTGTCCCATGGGCATTGATAGTTGGGAAAACTTGTGCATGAACTGCTAGGCTTGAAGAGGCTCTAGGGTTGTGAGGCTAGTAACATACTATGATCCTATAAATCTAACCCTTGCACCCAGAGACATAGTCAAGGCTTTAAACCAATGCACTGGCTTCAATATTTCAATTTTTGTCAATAACCTTCTAGCAAAAATAAATATAATCATCTCTGGAAGATAACGTGTTTGGCTGGATGCAGTATTTCTGAAAAAAAAATCAAAATTCATCACATAGTTCCACTAAAAGGAGCAGATGCGAGGACTTGTAATCTGATTTTTGTGGATCTCCTGAATTTTTTTATACAAATAATTTATTAAAAACAGTTCAGAACATATAATATATAATTTGAAAGGCAAACTAAAGGAACAAGTATGCATAAAACATGTACACACACACACCTCATACATTTTTCAAATAAACAAATTTCTATGACGTATTTTTATTAGATAAGTAATAATTTAATGCTCTACATGCTGCTAAAAAAATTAAACAAGATGAAGTTACAAACAGAAAATAATTCAGGACTTCACTGCAGACATAAAATACAGATTTCCAAAGAATTAATAAAAATATATAATTTTCCTGCAACTTAAGTATTCACTCTTGCAGGCATGTTTTCTCTTGATTCTTTAAGTGACATTTCTAAGCTGCTTTTAAAAATTTTTCATTGAATTTCAACCAATTCTGTTTTCTAACAACCACATTTTCTTAGAATGTAGCCTTGTTTTTACTGCTCCCTGTTGTCTTTCATTACTTTTAGTCAAAGGCAAGCAAATGTATTGAATGTTTTCAGGTCACAATCATATCTCCTTCTCATTTAGATGCTTCAGGCATAAAGCACATAGTAAATAGAGTGACTTATTTTCCTTTTCAGATTGTTCTATGAATGATTTTTGTAATCTAAAATGAAACACTTTCTGTACTTCCACAAAACTTTTATGCTTATTCTAGACTCTTTCTGATGAGTATTTATGCGCATCTTGCTATTACAAACCAATTTCTCTTTAATCCAGTGGCTAGATCAATGTTTTAGTTATTTATAGTTTTATTGTCAGTATTCTCAGGGCTGCATTATGCTCAGTGTTTCATATTTTCTTTCTTCTTATATGGATTTCTTTAATCATAATTCCTGGAATGACTGAATATGTGCTCTTGAGAATAAGTCTATATGTACACTGCTCCCAGGCGGGTTCTGAAAAAGGTCCATGTAGATCAGTGCTCTATCATGGAAAACAAAAGCAAATAAACTTATATTTTAAATGTAATACTTTGCTAGAGTACATTGTGAACAAGTACTCTTAGTGGGTATTCTGAAAGCAGCATAATTCCAAAGTGCAGTGATAAAAAGCATAATGAAATTAGCATGATTTGCTTAACGCAAATCAGACATGCTTTAATGTTTAACAAAGCATTGCCATGACAGAGACAGAACTGCATAATTAAAATTCACAGACATGGTAACAGTAGTGTGCATGCTGCTGAAATGACTATGCAATGTGAAATCACTTGACTCAAAAATACCATGGAGGTGATATTATCCATACTGTGCTCAAAATAAGCATCTGCGTGCCCCATAACTGTAACACAGGCACTGTGGCAGCCAATCTTGTCCTATAAAAGGAGCAGAAAAAGATGGAGATAGAACAGGCAGAAATGGAGAAGAGCAAACAGTGGAAATAACGCAATAACAACAGGAAGGGAAGCTAGGTGGAAAAAGAAGGGTATACATTTTTTTGTGGGTGCATGCACATATTTTTTATTAAGTAGAAAGGCAGAGGGGAAAATAATAAGGGAAACATGTTGGCAGACTGGAAAGTATAAGGAAGGTAGCAAGGGTAGACAAACATATATCAGAGACAAAGACTGAGAGGAGAGTTAGCAAAACATAAGGGAGGCAGCAAATGAAGAGATGCAAACTGAGAAAAAGGGATAACTAGCAATGGGGAGGACTAGGCTACAAACAGCAGATGGGGTGTTATTGATATTGATGGAGAACATAAAGATGTGGGACAGGGCAGGGTTAAGAGAGCTTTTCTGACATTCCTGAAGGGGATATACTTAGTTGTTAGTCACATCTGTGGAAGATATCATGGGTAGGCACTGCCTCCGGTGGTATAATGGATGGGTCCAGCTGATCATGGAACTCAGACAACTATAAAAGGTGATGCCTCTGGGTGTCAGTGTGAGCACTCAGTAGCCAGTCAACCTCAATCTCACCAGTCATACTTTTTCAACTGTGTAATGCAAGGGATCCCTGCATACTGTCCTGAGAAAAGCAGCCTCTGCTCTTCTCTTCTCTTGAGGGGTGACCACAGAGGCCACCACTGAGTCCTCCAGGTCATCATTCACAGGATAGCCGTCATTACCCTGCAGACAAAAACATAAAAAAAATCTGTAGACTGTTTAGCACGCAACAACATATATAGCGACTGGTGCCTATATTAGATGGCCGATTCTTCATAACAATGTGCAACATGGCTGATCTGGTGCCTATATTAGATGGCCGATTCTTCATAACAATGTGCAACATGGCTGATCTGGTGCCTATATTAGATGGCCGATTCTTCATAACAATGTGCAACACGGCAGATCCCATAGGAAAAGAAAATAATGGAGAAAAACAAAAGAGAGAGAAACAAGAGAAAGTAATAATTAATATGGGTGTGTTTTACACTTCATGCCAGGTCCTGGCAGCAGTGCACTTTGTGCATGGACAGCCTGTCTTGTCTTTTTAGACAGGACATATTGCTTTCCTGTGTCTGTAACAATTACTGCTACAGCTGCTAAGCTTAACATACAATGGCTATCCAAGAATAGAATGTTTGCAATAATAAGGTGTCTTCCTCTACTTAACATTTTTCTATTCACTGGAGGAGACAGTTTAGGTGATGCCTCCACAGGTCACTACATTTGTGCATCCACTGTTCACCAGACTGGGTGATGCCAATGGCATCACTCAATGGTCTGGCAAGCTGGTGTCAGGCATTAGTTTTATAAAGGAGGCCATTATAATCCTAATGCAGGTGCTCCTTATGGTGTCTGACTCATTTTTCACCAAACTGTTTAATTTGTATACTCAGATGCCTACTACTTACATCTTTAGAGTGACATGTAAGCCTTTGCCGATCCATCTTGCAATACCAGGCTCCTTAGGTTATCTAAAACCTACAACATTGGCCGCTGACACACTACTTGCCGATTTTCTGCAAATCACTGCCGATGCTATTGCCTACCCAGTACCTATACTCATTAATAAATCCATAAATGAAAAACATGACCTGCCATTTGGAAAACTGCCCATATTGTTCCACTTCACAAAGGGGGGTGCCGTCAAGAAACTGACCAACTACCATACTGTTGTTATTCTTTCCCCTCTATCTAAAATATTAGAGAGATGCATTCATTCTCAAATTATGGACCACTTATATACTCATAATCTCTTGTCCAACACTCAACATGGCTTTCAACCTTTCCACAGTACTACCACAGCTTTAATGTCTTTCATGAACAAAGTAAATCATCAGAGAAGCAATGCTTAATATGTATCTGCTACAGTTTAGATCTCCCTAAGGCCTTTGACATGGTCTCACATAGTAAACTCATTAATTTTGTTTCAGATCTAAATTTTAGCACATCTACCATCACTCAGTTCTGAAGCTATTTGGACAGTCATCATCAAGCAGTACTATAGCAGCAAGAACTCTCCCCTCTTCCTCCAGTCACTTTAGGAGTTCCACAGTGTTCCAACCTATGACCCCTACTGTTCTCTTTATTTACAATCTCCATTCCTCTGTCCCACAGGATTCTGTCATACAATATGCAGATGACTCAACACTGATATGTGCTGTTTCCTCCATACAAGAACTACACACACTAACTCAAGAATCCTTACTTTCTTTTGAAGCCTGGCTTACCAAATCCCAACTAATTCTAAATCCAAACAAAACTAATCTTCTGGTTATGTTGCCTACAAGATCTGTAGCTACTAACCCCTTTTTAATATAACTTCCAGCAAAAACACCAATATCGCTCCTATAACCCACACCAAGCTTTTAGGTGATGAGATTGACAATAATAGGAAATTTGATATTCATATCTCCCAGACCATTAAAAAAGTACACAAAAACTGGGTGTTCTAAATAAAAACAAGCAGTTTCCTACTAATAACTGCAAGTTCACCGTTGCGCACACACATCTCCTTTCACTACTCCTTTATGCCTCACCAATTCTCATTAACCTTAGAAAGACTGAATTAGCCAAACTTGGCTCCTGCTATAACAAAATAGCCAGGTTTCCCACTGATTGTCCCTACAGGTCATACCACTATGTAGCTCTGAAACAACTTAGATAGCTGGAACTCCCTCACTTTCTTCTATACAAGCAACTTACCTTAGCTCATAAAATCCTTCATCAGCTTGAGGAAACTCCTGCACTCCAAAATCTTCTCCCTTACTCCAGCAAAAGAACTCTCTACTCCAGCAATAAATTCCTTCTCGAGGTAACCAAAACCAATAACTCAGCTGGTGATTCCCTCTTCTCTAACTTCAAACCAAAAATATGGAAAACACTGCCCACTCATATATCTTCCAATTCCTTCTTATCACAGTTCAAAAAATCCCTAAAACCTATCTAAATAACAAATGGCTCTGTTCATGTATTAATCCTGGTTAGATATTAATCACTACTCCACTCCTTATTCTCACTTCTAATAACACCACTACATGCTTATAAATTTAACAAACTTTATCTCTGGAGACTTAGTTAAACCTCATCCTCTATACGTCTACATAGTACATGCTACTTTATTACTTTCTAAATGTCCTTTAATTACCTGTATTCTACTTAGTCAGCTAATTATACACAGTTACCTTAAAATCAGTGCCACTGATTATCATCTTTATGTATCTCAATTAGAATGTACCTAATATCTTCAATATTTACTGTTTTAAGATTTTTAATATGCATTTATCTAGTTTTGTTAAGTAGAGTTTTTCTCCCCTGGCCTCTGCTGAAAAAGGACATCTGTCCAGCCAGACTTTGCTGGTAAACAAATGTAATATAAATAAATCTAACATATTTGCCCTCACTCATCCATGAGAAATCATACTTTTCCAGCTCAGAATTTCTCCAAACATCATCCACAATTCTTGTTATTAATAATAACAACAAAGGTAGGCCCATTGGACACCTAGTCCCTTTTCAGGGGTGGCCTGTCGGGCCATGTTTCATCAAATGACTTGCTCATGGTCCCACAGTAGGGAACTCTACCACAGTTGCCTTTTTGTCAGAATTATTTAATGGAAATCTGTTCTGAATGTCATCATCTCTTGGTTCATTTCAGCATGTCTTCCCTACATCTTGCGATACGTGCCCTCAGACTTCCTGGTTTGGTGCCAGATGTAACCCTGCATTACTCCATGAACCTTGAATCAGATTAGCAGCTCTATTCACCTGTTGGTCTGAGACAGAAAATTGTTGGGTCACTGTGTTGACAGCTTCTTTTCCACTAGCCACTAACCACCAGGATCCTGAACCTTTCACTATATCAGTATAAATGTTTGCACTTTTCTTTCAAGATTTACAATAATAAACTGACCACTTACACAAAATATGAAGAAATATAGAATCTGCTTGCTGCTTCACAACCCTTTTTGGCTTTAAATTCTGCATGGCCAGGAATACTTTGACTCTTCCCCATAGTGTCTTCATCTATCCTAACTATAAATAAAGTAATATAAAGGCCTACCCTGATCATTGAACATAAAGTCCCCATGAAATGCTTGATTTGATTTCTTGATTTGATTTACAGCATTAAGTGCTTTGGATTTCCTGAGAAATTAGCGCACTGGACCAGTGCAATGAATGAATGCCTCACCCCCTTAGCTCTTCAACTGAAGAGAGAGAGAGAAACACAACTTCTCTTCAACTTATTACAGTTTATTATTACATTTATAGCTATGCCCCAGCACAACTTGTCATGCATAACATACCCCTCCTCTCTCCAGCCCCAGCCACTCAGGTCCTGTTTCTGTGCCCTACCCCAAAACCCCCTTTAAAATAATTTATTAAAAATTTTTTTTCTTTTAAACTGTAGCAAACAGTTGCTACAATTTATACCTACCTGCTCAGCATGTATCACTGCTCATGTTTCAGTTTAACAAAAAAAAAAATAATAATAAATTTCTTTTTAAACTGTAGCAAGCAACTGCTTGAGTTTATACCATATCTGCACACAGCACTATGGTGCTCAGGTTTTATTTAAAAAAGAAAAAAAAATTCTTTTACTTTTAAATTGTATTAAACTGTTTGTTTGCAGTTGCCACAGTTTAGACCATATACGGAGTGCTACAGTGGTCAGGTTTGACCACAAATGCAATACCAACTTTTAAAGGTTGGTAATACATTAAAACGTAATCAGGATCAGGTGAATGCACCCTCTCTCCGACATTTTGCACCTGGAGCAATTTCCCCTCTCGCCTCACCCTAACTGTGCTACTGCTTTTGTGTGTGTCCTAGAATAGGAGAATTTTATGTTGTGGTTATGTTGCTGCATGTCTGTGATTGGGTGTGTGTTTGCTTGTTTGTGACATCAATTGGTTATGTGTGCAATAGTTTTCCATCAATTGCTTGAATTTCTCTGCTCTTTTAGTTTGAAGAATAAAAATGTCCCCCTGTATGCTTACTTTTATAGCCGTTTAACTCCATTACTTAGTAACTTTACAAACTGATAAGTAGACCTTTCAGCTGTCTCTGTTTTGGGGGAATGTTCTTATTTTTAGTAGACCTCTCTGGTGTACCTGTTTTGGGGGAACGCTCTTATTTTTGGGCTCGATTTACCCTTGCACATTTTGTACATGTTTTTGGAGATATGAGCCTATTTTCAGACTTGGTTTATGCCTTCAAAGAATTTTTGGAATACCCCTCAGCACACACAGTTATGAAGTTGTCTAGTACACAGAAAACTACACTATACAACCAACATACTAATGGCACCAATAATTTAAAAAGAGGGCACACATCTTAAATCTCCCTTTTATACAAGCAAAAATAAATGACCATGTGTGGACAAATTTTGCAGCACAGTGCATTAAAATCTACAAATTTTAAACTCTATCTGCATTGCACTTATATTTTCCATATTTTTCTGCCACTCTTTTTTTTCAAATTATTTTCTGAGTCATATCCCACATTCTTACTGGAAGGGGGGAGAGTTATATGCCATCTGGTATTCACATTTTATGCTAATTACATTTCAAGATTTTGAAACTAAATATATCTACATTTCAAGGGCCTTTTTACCTATTTTCTGTGTCTGCAGTTTATTGGTTCATAGTACCACACTAACTCTCCTTTTCGGCCACTGCAAGTCCAGCCAATTACCCAAAATGAGAATCAAACCTTGCACCTTGTGCCTATAAGGTGAACAGTTTGACCACTATGCCAACCTCCCAAGTTAATTGATGATTATAAATAAGCCATAGTTCTGCAGGGTTGATTAAGTAGTTTGTGTATATGCCCTGTTGATTATTTCATGTTAAAATGAGCTACTATTATCAATAAATGCACAGTAGGCACTTTTCCATGTCAGTATCCTGCAAGTCTCATCAATTCTCAGTAACTTGTAGATGAGCAAAGCTAACAATGATATCCAGAAAATCTCAGCAGCACGTGATGCAAAATGCAATTAGGGTTACTAATTAAGTGGTCTGAGTTTTCCCAGTAAATGATAAAAGATGAAAAACCTTGCCCCTATAACAGATGCAGTGCCTGCAGATATGATGTGTGGCACACATCTCTGCTGGCAGTTGGCCCAGGGGTTAAGGCTGTGAATTGTAGTTCCAGTGGTACAGGGTTTGAATCCCTTAGCCCTCATTTACCCACTGTGGGACTTTCAGCAAGTGACTTAACCAGGCAGCACTTAGGGATAACTGGGAATTTGAACTAATCTCCTCAATGTTCCCCTGGATTGCAAGTCTAGTATTTGCCTTTGAACCTATAGAGTGTTTCCAGAAAAGACCCTATCTAAAAATCAGACATTTAATAAAATAAAGACATTCACAGATAGTAGATACTTGAATTTGGAATAAAAGACAAGTGAAATGTCTGCTATCTTTCAAACACGTACTCATCCTTTCATTAAGTATCTGATTAACTGCTTAACTGATTTCATGGTCAAGGCGGAAATAGAGCCTGTTCTACCAATCAATGGCTGCAAGGCAAATAAAATAATCCTTCATAGTGTGCTGCCCTATATGAAGACATAAATATATACTCATTCACACAAAGTATATATATATATATATATATATATATATATATAAAAATATATATAATATATATATATATATATATATATAATATATATATATATATATATATATACATATATATAATATATATATATATATATATATATATATGTATATATATATACAGACACACACACATACACACACATACACACATATGAGGAATTTAGAGAAACATCAATTAACCTAAGAGGGAAAATCAGACCATTTGGCAAAGCCCCACAGGAGTGGCTGAGTCCAAATTAAAATCCAAGCACTGTGAAAAAGCAGTTTGAATTGTTTTGCATTGTATCACCCACTCTGCAATCAACAGTGCTTACAACCTTGCTGATCTAGTAACAGTAACACCAGCAAACAAAATGCCTTCCATACACCTATCTGCACACAGTATTAATTCAAACATTATTAATGTATTGACAAGCAAAATCTAAAAGGATCAGCCAGCTCCTCAAGGTGTGTCCATATCATTTTTTTAACTTAAACAAAAAAATCAATGACTTACTCATTAAATGACACATAATTTTACCTCTTAACAGGCTAAGTAAGGAAAGAGTGACAGTTAGCTGCTTGTGTGGTGGCAGGATCCATCAGATCATGCATGCACTGACGTCCTTGACTTTGTCATAGTTCATGCTGGTGTCATTTACTTGAGGTGCACCTGCCTACACTATATGAAGAAAGACACGATGGAGCTCTCAGTGTTTGTGTCCCAGGCAGATATGAGCCTAGTATTGAGCAACATTCTACCCTCTCCAAGGATGATGCCAAGATATTGGAAAATATAATTGGCTTAAAAAACTAATTGCTTCGTTTTTGCTGTCATTCAAAGGGGGTCCAATATTTGTCAGCCTGAGAGGATACCACAATGCCTCATCAAGAATAGCCTGCATCTGTCCTGTCTAGGGTTTGATTACTGACAAAGACATTGTCCACCGCGTTGTGCCTTTTTTAAACAGTGCCATCTTGGTAACCTTACCAACACAATGAAAAAAGGAAAGCAAAATATGAAGGTGTTACTGATCAATGCTAGTAACTTGAACAAGAAACTCCACTCCATATAAACCCTACTTACCCTGTAGGATAGTGATATCAGTGCAGTGATTTAGAAATGGTTTAAAATAGCAGAGAGTACTCCAGCTACATAGGGCTATAATGCACTCCCAATTTTAAATCAGCTACTGTACAGGAGGGGAAAAAGATGAAGGTGATTCACAATAAAGCTAGTAAAACAGTATGATGCACAAGAGCTCTTTCATGTCCAAATAACCATCAGAAAGGTCCACACTGTAAATAGACCTTCATCTATAACAAAAGAAAACCACAATGCCTATCTATGGGAACTAGAACTGCTCAGTATTAAACCTAATACCATTTTCCCAGGTAGTCTAAACTATACAACTACAAACTGGGAAACCTACACCACCCCTAGTGCACATGCACAAAGATTCCTCAGATTTGTCAATATAAACACCCTGGAGCAACCACAGTACTCATGAGAGGGAATACTAGCTTGGATCTTATCCTTATTAACACGGGAATATCTTGCACCATTCCTTGCATATCTTCACCACTTGTTAGGTCTCACCATAAAGTATCTTGAAAAATAAACTTGAAACCAGAGATCCTTCTCGCCAAAGCTACCCTTTAGAAATTTCTTTAAGACATGCAAACTGCTCCTAAGTGATACATTGGCAAGCTTTAAATCCCCACCAAACTCAGTTAACTCAGCTGAATGTAAACTGTTGCTTAGATGCAGCTGTACCGCCTATGAACAAGCACAAGGCAAACCTCAGAAACAAACCCGCATGGAGTTTATCAACAACGTTACAATAAAAAGAAAAGAAAAGAATCCTGATAAAACATAAGAAGAGTTATTTTCAGAATGTTAGAACCTGTGTCACCAAAATAAACAAACAAGTCAGGATTTTAATAAACTCCTCTAATGTCAAGTCTGAGGCTAAAATAGCTGCCCAAGCAATCACAAGGCATTTTTTAGTTAAGTTCGAAATTTCAAAAGCTCTGCACAGCAATGCTCTGAGCACGTTATGAATGATGTTCCCTATAATGAAGCTAAAGATGTAGAGAACCTCCTGGCTGATAAATATAGCTTTAACTTTACCCCTCGGTCTGCTCCATGTTATACCTGAAACTGGCTTATGTCCAGCTATCACACAAGACCAAGCCCTAAAAGTGTTATCAAAAGCTAAAAATACATACTGATGGGTCCTTACAGTACCCCTAATCAAACTCCTAACAACACTTTTCAGCCTCAGCCTTCACAGAGATTCTGTATCGAATGACTGAAGAACAGCGATTGTCATTCCCCTACATAAGAGACGGCCTTCCACAGACCCAGGCAATTACAGATCCAGAAGTCTCACCAGTCTCATAAGCAAAGCCATGGAAAGACTTACCATGGGACTAATAGCTTAGGACATACGAAACTTCCAAACACTGGACCCATCTCAGTTTGGATTTGTCAAGGCCAGGTCATGGTTACTTACCCTGCTGGTCTTTTCTGAAAAGGTCATCAAAGCAATGGATGAAAGCAAAATGGTACACACCACATACCTTTACCTGGTCAAAATGTCTGACATGATTCCCCACTCGGGAACAGTAGAAAAGCTAGGAAACCCATATGTTACTCACTGGATTGCCAAATGGCTCAGATAAGAGACAAGAAATCAAGAGAAGGGCAATTACCTGTACAAACAGAACAGTCACTGGTGGAGTCCCCTAGGATTCTGTGATGGGACCTCTCCTGTTTGACATTTACTTTTATAAATTAAAAGCCAACAACAAAGGACTATGACTAACTAAGTTTACATATGACTGCAAACTAGGAGCAGACATTGAATTCACAAATAACTTAGAAATCCTGCAGGAAGATTTTTCTTAAATAAATAACTGTTGACAAAATTATAACTGTTGATAAAATAATGGACTGAAACTAAATGTCAAAAACTGCATTCTTTTATTCTTTGGGAAGTCAACTACCCCAGAAAACTACCTTTTTGACAATACACCCCTAAGAGTTGACCCTTCAATATTTGGGAGCTTATGTGGACAATGACCTAGCTTTTGACCAACATATGTCCATTGTTCTAAGAAAGCCCTTCTGCATTGCACATCTTATTAACAAAAGGATTGTATCTACATATAGGGATGTAATTAACAAAAGGATTGTATCTAGATCTAGGGGTGTCATTAACAAAAGGATTGTATGTAGATCTGGGAATGTCATTAACAAAAGGATTATATTTAGATTTAGGGGTGTCATTAACAAAAGGACTGTATCTAGATCTAGGGGTGTTATTAACAAAATGATTGTATCTAGATCTAGGGATGTCATTAACAAAAGGATTGTATCTAGATCTAAAGGTGTCATTAACAAAGGATTATATCTAGATCTAGGGATGCCATTAACAAAAGGATTGTATCTAGATCTAGGGGTGTCATTAACAAAAGGATTGTATCTAGATCTAGGGGTGTCATTAACTGCAAATGTCATTAACAAAAGGATTGTATCTAGATCTAGGGATGTCATTAACAAAAGTATTGTATCTAGATCTAGGGGTGTCATTAACAAAATGATTGTATCTCGATCTGGGAATGTCATTAACAAAAGGATTATATTTAGATTTAGGAGTGTCATTAACAAAAGGACTGTATCTAGATCTAGGGGTGTCATTAACAAAAGGATTGTATCTAGATCTAGGGGTGTCATTGTTCCCCTTTACTCAGCCCTCATAAGGCCAGTCATTGAGTAGAATGCACCCTTTGACCTGCATCTGTCCAGACACATGCAACAACTGTAATGACTATAGCGATACCTTACTTAAGGATACAAGACCCAAAAATCATGCCCTACATGGAACAACTGAAAGCCCTGTCACTATACTCGATATCCAACAGACTTCCAAGAGGTGACTGTGACTGGCATACAAGGCATCCTCCGACCCCAATACTGATGGATTTACAGAACATCAGCAAGTCAAATGGCATCAAAAATACTTGGTCTAAGGATCTAACTTTTTCTGCAACATCAACAAAATGGTTTGGATGGACAGGTATATCTCACAGATGATAACACTGTTCTGGAACAGACTCTCCTATCCACATAAAACACATTTAATCCCTGCCCATATTCTAGTTCAACTTCTATCTATGGATGGGAAACAGAAAATTGACCTCAGGACTGCCCCCTTTACTACTAATGGACAGACGCAGCTCATAAATGCTTTATCCCATGTATGGGTCCTCTCAAATTATCTACGGTATGATTCCCCTTATTCTCATTAGGGGTATTATATAATTATCGATAATGGGATGGGTAAGGCCAATCACTAACCAAATAGGAAATTGGCTAGGCTTAAAATGGCTGGCAATCACAGCTATCATGGTACTTAGTTATGAACTGATTTTGATACCTCAATAAAAAAAAAACCCACTCTGGGGATAAATTTCTAGCTTCAGGACATTTCAGTCCTGCTGAATGCAATTTATAATGGTCCTGTATTACTCTGAGACACAAAATGCTTACATGGAATAATGCACTCTGATCAGTGAACTAACAGCACTGATAGGGTGTATACAGCTTTCATCACATGATCGATGTCTTTCAACCATACCAGGTAGGCTAAGCAAGCTTTGACTTCAGAATTAAGGTTTCTGCATTTGTTTCAAACCCAGACTGCATCACTATGCTTAGGCGACATTTCAAACCAAGTATATATGAACCTTATAGGGACATGCCCAGCTGAAATCTGTTTCAGTCTTTACTTACCTACAGGAGTCACCCCCTCCTTTTATTCTGGTAGTAGCACAGCATAATTTTTGTTCAGCTGAATTGACAACTTTTTCGTACCAAAAAAGTAGTTGATTAAAACATGCATGGATTTCTGTTAGGCATGGCTGAGGCATATATCATATTTTCTTTACCTTTCTGTTTGCATGAAAACTGAATTAAAAATCGGATTGTATAAGTTGGTACTATTGTACCAGTACTACCAAATTCACTATTAGACAAATGTGTTGCATATATAATATCAATATGGGCTGAAATGCAACATGTAATCTTACTAAATGAGCGATTTAATCGGTCTTAGTTCTACATTGTCTAAAAATATAGAGTTTAGCTTCTGTGTCCTTATCCAGTATTCCTAAGGATCTCTCTTTTCCCACACAATCCTGCATCACCAAGCCTCACTCTCATTATGTCCTGTCAACGCTCACAGGAGATTCCCTGGTTTCTAGCATGGATGAGTATAACATAATTAGTGAAAGATCTTGCTGTCGTTCCAAGAAATGTGAGTTAACAGCCACTGCCCTGAGGTCTGTTGGCCCTCTGGTGATTGAATTTTTTACCCTTTTCCAATGAACCTGCCTATATGCATCCACATGTATTTGGTGTTGCAATGCATGTTCCATTGCTATCACTGCTGGGCATTGCCCTTTAATCTCATGGAAAATGTATACATTTAGTGAAGCCAGCCAAACAATACATTCAATAAACAGACATATAAATAAATACATAATACCTACTCAATGACTTACCCCCTAAATTCATAGACTTAAGAATATAGTTTCTGGAATACTTTTTAATATCCTTCATTGTGAGTTCTGGAAATTCAAAATACTTCTTGAAAACAAACCTTCAAAAACAGACATACTGTATGTGGCAGGGCTTCTGCTGCTATTAGAAATACTGGATATATTTCTCTTTCCCTCTGTCTCTCATTCTGTATTATTGGTTACTTCTTATAATGTTTATGTGCCCAACAATGCTGTCCTTTTATATTGACTTCCTATTCTGAATTTCTGTTTTTGATTTATGGATTATTATGACTGGAACTGTTGATGAATTCTAAGGTTTCCATGCCCGAAACATGATGACATCATGCATCATAACTCTTGAAATTAAACGTGTTTTCTGTTAAGAGCTGCCATTTCTTCCGTTTGCTTTTGTCCCATCTCATTGTATACCTCTTCCTTTGAATTTTACATTTTTAGACCTATCTACCCAGAATCTTAAGTTCATGCCGCCTTTCAAATCATTGCAGCTTTTTAATGGATGCATACCTTTTCATTATGTTATTTGTCAACTGATAAAATGTAAACAGTTTTGCAATTGTTTATGATTTTTCTTTACCCAAATACTGCTTAAACATATCCCCTAAAGACCCACTGTACCTGTTACCATAATTTTAGTTTCATATCGGATATGGATACATATTGTGCAGCATGTTTTTGTTTTAAACATCTTTAGTAAATCAGTTTGCACAGTGACACTGGTACACATACATTAATGGAAAAGAAAACAAACCATAGCAATTGCACAAACATAACTTTTATTAACTGTCTTATATTCATCCATCTTACAATTAATTGTACTTAAGCTTCTGAATCAAGCTAGCTTGCATCTTCATATTTATTGACATAAATGTTATGTTTTTGTTGAAAAGAAACTTTCATATGTTCTTTATTTTACCAAGATGTAAAACGATGTTAATGGGGATAGCAGTAAAAATTAACTATAGAAATTAACAATACCTGTTTTACACCTAAATATGATGTCACACATAAAACCAATAGATTTAATTGATGTAACACTTTTATACATATATATATATATACACACACACACACATATATATATATATATATATATATATATATATACACACACACATATATATATATATATATATATATATATATATATATAAAATATATATATACATATATATATATTATACAAGCCATTAACTATTATTCATTTTTTGTTTCGCCTTGTGTATCTCCTTCTGTCGCAGAATGCATTTGTTAGCCATGATGCAATGTTTATTTTCTGAATGTCGTGATCCATATTCAGGGACTCCTTTGTAAGTGTTATATATTTTTTGCTTCAATTCTCAGTCCAGACAGATGGCTTCTTCCTTACGAATCTTTTTATTTCATTTCTATATATTTTTTTTCTTTGAAAGTAATTCATTCTCACTTCTTATTTCTAGTTGTGTTGAAAGTATGACTTTCAAGATGTAAACTGATCAACCTTTCCTCCTGATTCTTTTATCATTGCAGAGGCTCTCGGTATCAGTCATAAACACAATTCCCCTGTCGCAGTCAAGAAAAATTGTTTCAGTGGAAACCCTTTTATTTCTTTAGCTGTAACTACTTTAGTGCTCTCAAACACTGTAACAAATTGCTCAGCTGAACCTACTTTTCTTTGGAAGTTTCTCTCACTATTTCCTTTGCCTATCTAGTATATGTCTGCACAGATCAGGAGTCGGTTTGAAAAATTTCAGCTAGCTATATTTCACTGTCATATATATATACTCTCTGCAATCATCATGGGCCACTCTGATAAATACCCCTATGGCTTTGCCGATGAGTAATAAGAAAAGACAAGCAGAGTTCAGACTGAAGTCCACAAGTAATCATTCCACAGCTCTGAGAATCACACCTAAGCAATCTCTGCTTGCTGTTCAGAAATATAACACAATTTATGTTCACTTTTTAGAGATGTTTGGCAAAAACTTCCTTTCATAATAATAAGATCTAATGTTCCAGCACTGCCTTGTGTCACAGTATTTTCATTTTCCTTTTACAAATCATTTATTTTTGCAGTCATCTGGTGCTAGAAAACATTTTTTATTACCTTTATAGTGCTGCCTTTACCTTTCAAACTAGTCAAAAGATCACTGTCTCTTTCAAAGCCTGTGCAAGCATTTCTTTCATAATGTAGTCCAAATTCTATCCAATCTATTTCCTGGAATAGACAACAGTCACATATACAATACCTTTAAGGATTGCCTCTGATTTCCAGCTGCCCTACACTCACCGTACATTATTCTACAAATCCTTTTAGTTGTGGTGATCAGAATGAAAGTTTTTTTTTTCTTTTTCAAAATGCTGATCACTCATTTTAGGCAAAGAAGCAGCAGGTTTTCCAGTACAAGTGTTTTATCTGGGCAAACTCATTAGTTAACTTCTATTCTAATCATAAATAAGTATTTTAAACTGTAAGAGAACAAATATACAATGTGTAGGGAAGGACTTATATATTTTATTCCCATGAAAGGAAGTAATGCTTTGGATGTTTCTCTCAGTATTGTCTTTACCTATCTAGTATATGTCTGCACAGATCAGGAGTCGGTTTGAAAAATGTCAGCTTGCTATATTTAACTGTTTTATATACATATATATATATATATATATATATATATATATATATATATATATATATATACTCTCTGCAATCATCTTGGGCCACTCTGATAAATACCCCTATGGCTTTGCCGATGAGTTTCCAAAATAAATGGAAGCTATGTCTTTCTGTAAATGCTAGTCACTGTCTAGCAAGAATTATTATTCTCAAATTACAGTTCAGAATTGAAGGTCATGCTCCATGATGCTATTGCATGATGCATACATAATTATTTTCCCTCAGGAAATGAACAACAAATATATGGCCATCAGGGTAGATTTCCAAAAGAAGTTTAATTGATGGATGAAAACTGAAATATCAAAGAAAGAAATAAAAAGTGTCCTACATTGCTTATAGACTTTAAATATTCCAGTTTCAGGAGAAAAAAAATACTTAGGACCCCTGACCCTCCTGAAGGGGCAAAATAATTAAAAAAGAAACATACTGCCAATTCATATTAACACAAAATTCCCACCATCTCATCAGCAACTTCTACCCCTGTTCCACCTGTGATGACCCACCACTGGGTCAGTAATCAAGGAGCCTCAATACTCACCACTAGCAAAAGTGGGGGACACACACTGAGAGGATGACAAGGTACACACACAGTATTTTGAGATGCAGCTTTCTGCATGAAGTACAATTTCACTTAAGAGTACAGAGAGACCACAGACAGTCCCAGGGCTGGTTTCTGCCATTTTCTACAGATCCCCAATAAGACTCCCTACTAGCACAGCTATAGAGTTGAGATCTCAGCTGAGTGCCCAAGCCAAGACTTCCAGCACCCTCTCTGTCCACCCAGTGCTTCATGCCCCTACCCAAGTAGCTCACACACACACACACACACACACACACACACACACACACACACATGCACACATCTGGGAAAGTCTGGCACAGGTTTACTAGCTATGTCCCCTTTTGCCCAGACTATAAGGTAGTTATCACTGCCACCAGCCAACTGTTATCAGCTACTTTAAGGTCCTTAACAAAGGGTGCTCAGTCTTACTGTGCAACATTAATATAATACAAATGGTAGTTTAGCCAAGAGCAAGACTATTAGGAGTGGCTCACTGTGTCACCAAATAAATATGCAAGTACACTCAAAACTTAAATATGTCTCACAAAGATCAGCCACAATGAAAGGTTTAAATATATTTAATAATAAGTAATAAAAGAACAAAAAAAAATACTCAGTATATACTCATAGTGACATCAGAGTTCAAAACCACAGGAAATATTGAAAACAGCATTGCAGGATAGTCTCAAATACATACATAAATAAATAAATAAATAACAACATCTAAAGTATGCTTCACTATATTCCTGACTGAATTTAGTACAATTACTATACCCTAGATAACTTACTTAAGAGCAATGCAGATGTGGTGAATGGATCTTCTTGGTATTGTCAGGTCAAAGACAGAATACAGAATGCTGAGTCTCTCCAAGAGATTTCTCAGATTTATTTATTTTATTTATTTATTTAACATTTGTTTACCGGGAAAATTAATATCTCAAATATTACTGCTGTGATAGCTTGCAGAATGACATCATTTCTTGCCATCTGACTATCCAAGGTGAAACCCTGACTGCTGGAAACTAGCAGCATTTAGCATCTACCTGTGAAAATACATAGCACTCAAATCTCTGGCAGGTGTTGGAAGTCATAAAACAATTGCAATTCTTCATGCATTCATGACTAGTAATTACTTCACACTAAAGAAAATACAGAAAGTTCTCTAGTACAGTAGAGTTCTGTCTCAAGCTGCCATAAAGTAATTTAATTTCAGCTATTTTTCTGAAGTTAACTTCCTGTATTCCAGTTTCCACTGTTAAAATATATATATTTAAACAGTTACAATAGAGTATGTACACTTCTTTTCTCTTCCAGCAAGGCACACTGTGGATACATATTTAAGTTCAGTACTTTACAAAATACCTTTTTTAACACACGTCTGTACAGACAGACTAGTTTGATATACACATGCCATACAGTTCTAATACATTTGCAACACAAGCATCTTATACAGATCATGCTGATATTCACAAATAACATATAATTATATACAAAATTACAGATAGCTGTGCTGGCAGTATTTCCCTTTGTCACACCACCCATGCACTGAAAAACAATTCGTTATTAACAGGCCCTTCCTCTCAGACACTATAAGAAAACACATTGTCTAACATATTCTGGTCCCATTCTTGACAACTTCCAAGTGACCTTGCTAAACAAACTTGAGCAATGTTACTACTAAATAGAACAATTCACTGCCAATCTTCCACACCAAACTCATCAATGTGCCACCCTGAGGGGATTACAGTGGAATTTCTACATTATCTAACCTACTCACACAACTTCCACATATCCATAAAACTGTGTATAAACCTAATAACTGTCCATCCATTTCCATTCTATTAGAAATATATAACTCTTCCTGGTCACGATGTTCATTGGACAAATACCTATTACATGTATCCAAGCCCAACAATTCTACTGGCAAAGCAGTACATTCCCACCACCTCACTAAGTCCTCAAACTCCATCCCATTATCAATAAAAGAACATTCCCTAAAATCATTTAAACTTAACTAAAGTCCTACCTACTCACTTGACAGCTCTGTACATGTGATGTTCCTGGATAATCTCCAAACCCTTAGTAACTGTCACCACTTTTATCTATCTGGCCATAATACAGCTACTTCTTCACAACTTCTAACTATCCAACTGTCATCTACCCTATTCCACTACTATCTTTATCTCCTTTTAAATACTAAATACTCTTTTTAAATACTAAATGCTCCTTCATAATCTGCAACCATCATCTTCCACTGTCTCTTACTTCTACTTACATTTGATCCCATATGAAAATAACTAGACTCTAAGCGTGATATTAAATAATATTTTACTATATTCTTAATTTAACTATCATGCTTTCATTAACTGTCATATCATTACAATTCTATATGTTAATTTAATGTGCTATGTATGTATGTTTACTATTCTATGTATCTACACTTATTTTTTGATTAACTGTCATATCATTACTAGTCTATGTCTTTGTGTTTTTTTATTGTTGATTGTTTTTTAATTAATTGATTGCTTGATTAGACTAACACTGTGTATAAAAGGCATTCCTTTTCACATGGGATTGTATCTTGTATGTTTTTCGATGGTATGAAGAAGTTGGCTTACCACCTTTTGCCAATGAAAGCACTTACCAATAAAGGAGTTTAGTTCTACAAATCTGCTCTCTTTGTTTGTTTTCACTAATTTTGGGTTTTTTGTCAATACTGGTCTATGTCTCTACATCTTGTATAAACTACCTTCCACTCATTCTGTAAAATGGACCATTTCTCCCTGGACTCTGCTGAAAATGTGACTTGTGCCCAGTCAGACTTTCTCGGTAAACAAAAGCAATCAGTCAATAAATACATAAATAAATAATGTGACTATTATCAGTAGAAGAATGTGTATCTAGTTATGGCCACAACTACAAATCAGTATCATGGACACAACCCATGTTTTGACTTTCACTTTATTACTTTATGATTCTAATCTCACTGTTCCTAAAGAAAATATTTTGAGGTGAAGTTCACAACAAATAAGGACATTCTTTTGACAGGGACCAAATGCATAAGATATGAAATAATAAACTTGATGCTGTTTTCCAATATATATATATATATATATATTTTTTTTTTTTTAAACATAGAAGCAAAAGCCACTATTTCTTTTCATCTGAAATTAATGATTTCCAGCACCTGAAACACTAAGAAAAGCTTTACTGGGCATTGGGTATGGACATTCATAAATTTAATTGCACCTCTGTTGTGTTTGGCAGTGTGGACAGGCTGCATGTGAAAGTAGATGATCACAGATACAGTGGTGTACCTCACAGTGCTTTGTTTCTGAGGTTGTGTTATTAGTTCTGATTCCTGATTCCCTTTGTGTGCAGTCTTCTCAGCTCATCATGAGCTACTATTTTGTCAGCTTTGAACAATAACCTTGAACACAACTTATTGTTCTCTGAGAAAAAGAAAAACAAATAAGATTTCTTTCCTTCCTTATATTTTTTGTTCGGGCCACCATTTCATTTTTTTGCATTCCTTTTTGCCCACACACATACCATCATCAAGTCCCCCTCCAACATTAGAGGAGGCATCATCCAGCTAGCAACTCAAGTTGCTTTTGCCCTCAGTGTCATTCCAAAAATAAGGAATTTTTTCTTGTAAATCTTAGCCCCACTCCATTAGCATGGGACATGTGAATCACATCATCACAGGTCAACACTATGGTTCCTCATGTACAATCATGTTTCTATCTACCTAATGACTGGTCAGCAAATGGACACTTCAGCATCACAAGTACCACCATCCTTCCTATAAAGGATTGCCATATAGTATGGCCTATTCTTCCTGCTCTATTAAGATGGAGCACATTCATAATCCCCATGCCATTGTCAGTAACTGCTCATGTTTTTAAATGAACCTTGATCCACTGGACTATAGTCAGGGTTTTATCCTTGTATTCCAGCTAAGCTGGCTTAGCCATCTTTTCACTGGTTAAAAGAATAGAAGAAAAGCTATAAAATGTACACAGAGCATCTAAAGTCCCATGGTGCCAGACCCCTGGATTATGTCAGTTATTTTCTCCAAGATTAGTATAGTACAGGTTTGGTCATGCTAACATTGCTACCCTATTGGAGAATAAACATTCTCCAACAGGGTTTAGTGTACAGATATTACACTATAAAAAAATGTCAACTGTTTCATGGCAACAACCATGAAGTCTGATTGAAAAAAGCAAATGGCTGCTGTTTTTTATACCTATAACTTTGCTGTTTAGCAAACATAAAATTAAAAACTAATGTAAATAAAAATGCAAATTAATACATTTAAAACTTGACAAAGAAAAGTAAATGCAGGAGCAGTTATGCTGCTGCATTTAGTGAGGTGCAAAACTAAAGGAAACAAAATAGAGCAATGCTGAATCTGTGATGGAACCCAATTAAAACCAGCCTCTATAGAAAAAAAAAAAAAAAAACATTGCACATAAAAACAAATTTAGTTCTCAAGATGCAAAAACCACTCTTTAAACTTAACAGGGATCGATACTATTTAAACAACAGTAACAGCGTTTATACTTAAGCATGCTACTATTTTGACTGTCATTAGTAGTTTAATTATCTTTTCCCCCCTATTCCCCATATTTATTTATTTACAGAGGAAAGTATAATCAACAACAAAGAACTATTATTCGAAGTAGTATGTAGGAAACATGCTTTAAACTAATCAGCAGAAAAGTCAGAGATTAGCAAAGTCTATATGTTGGAAAAGAAATGAAACTAACTAAACCCTTAGCAGGTATTATAGTAGAATAACAGTAATTAGGAAAAGAGATGCAATTTAGAGCTAATATCTATATGGAAAGTATCTATGTTTAGCAACAAAGTTGATTATAATAGGCTTAACCTGCTTTTTGATAAGATCAATTAACGTCGTTGTTAAGTGCATTGTATTTAGTTTTTTTTTCCATTCGCTTATTAACAGTGTATTGTATATTATATTCACAAGGTTCATAGATTAGTACTAGGCTAAGTGCCCTTGAGGGCCATTTTAAGCTTAGCCAATTACCCCATGTGAGAATCAAACCCTGCACTTTGTGTCTGCAAGGTAAACACCTTAACCATTCTGCCATCCTCCCATGCTGTTACAGTATCTCATCACTGGTTGGCTGAGTCATTTCCTACTCAATCCCTGGCCCCCTTGATTTCTCATTGGGTTCAAATGATTTTGCCTGATGCTCTGATTTTCATTGTTGCTATATTCTAATTCCATTTCCATTGCTTTATTAATTTTTCCCCTCCCCTTGTTTCCTCATTGGAGACAGTCTTCATCAACTTGCTCTCATGGCCTGGAAATCCTGTATAAATCATGTTCCTGTACTATTCTTGCCCGCTTCCAGTTTTGAGTGATGAGTGTTTTATTCTGTAATCAGAATGCCAATAATGTTTATCTAAAATACAAAAAAGCAGCAAGTGGAGTGGTAGGAGAAAGCTGGAAAAAGCTAATACAAATCACGTATTGCTACTGCAACGAATTCTTTAATGTGGTAAGTGCTTTCAGTGGTACAAATGTTCCACCTTCATCAGACCAAGAACAACGTGTAACAAATACCTATATATACTCTTGTTACTCAATTAATTATCAATTACTCTGAGTCAATCAATTAACCAATGAATAAAATAAAATAAAAATATAGTTTTTAAATAAACAGTAATAAAACAGATTCTCTTAAGTAACATACACTATTACAATGCTATGAATCATATTAAGTTCACAAAACTTATTTTAAAAAATATATGTATCTCAAGAAAAATTGCTAAATTACAAAATTAATGCTACTAGGGCTTACTTAAAAAATCTACAATGGTCAATATTGCATTTAATAACCTCAATAGGAGTGGCACACAAATATGAATTGATAATTAAATAAAATACAGAACCTATATTTAATTTATATACATAAGTTATACAAACATAAATATAAAGGTTATATTATGTAACTTAATGTAGTCAAATAAAATGAATTAAAAAACATATAATAACTGCATGCTTGTCAGGAACAAATATCTAATCATTATTATAATACTATATAAATAAGAATCAATATATAAATAAAAATCTCTATATGTGTTACTGCATACCATAAATGGAACATTAAATTAATATTCTATTAGGTTAATAACCTTATGCAAAAAATTAATGTTTTATCTGTTTAATGCTTTCAATTTTAAAACACTTTTAATAGACACATATTCATTTAGACCGGGGAAAATATATGCAGCCATTTTAATTTGCCAATACAACTCATTTTGTTCTAATAATAGTTGCCAAGGCCCCCCTCTCAGGTCTAAAGATGTTTGATGTACAACTAGAAATAAAAACTCATGAGTTGGAAATTGCAAAATATGTCTTGCAAGAGCATTATTAACATCCCCTTCACTAACTGCATAGTAATGCTCATATATTCTCTGTCTTAGTTTCCGCTCGGTCTTCCCTATGTAAAATGAGGGACAAACCTGACAACAAGCTGCACACACAACAGCTTTGGACTCACAATTAAAGGAGCCATTGATTGTGTACTCTTTGTGGTTAATGTTAATACTGGTAGTCACTTGGATGTACTTACATTGTGTGCAATGCCCACATTTGCGCATACCTTTATTTGTCTGTTGATTCTTACCTAGATTATCTTTTTTGTGCTTTTCCAACATATTCTTAAGATTCAGACCCCTCCTAAAAGTAAAGAGGGGTCTGATACCTAACTTAGCGCAAATGGATGGTTCTTCCAAAATTACTGCCCAGTTTTTAATAAAAATCTCCTTGACTCTTGTAGTAGCAGATGAAAAAGTAGACAGGAAACTGAATGTAATGGTGTGTCTCCATCAACAATTGTATCATTCTGTCATGTAACTTGATTAGTATTAATAGCAACATCATCCATACGTGCTCTATTGGACAAAATAGGTTTAAACAAACCCATTGCTCTCTTATTTTTTACTTCTGTTAGTATCTCAAGCAGTAATTTAATGGGGTAACCCCTACTCATGAACATGGACTTTAACTTGTCACATTCCAAGTCAAAATCTACATCTTCAGTGAACATCCTTGCAGCCACCACCAACTGACCTTTAACAACTGCTTTTTTCTGATGGTGAGGGTGTTCACTAGTGTAATACAAGAAAGCATTAGATTAGGTAGGTTTCCTGTATATGGAAGCTTTATACTGCTTATTATACCTGTCATTACTCAATTGCACATCCAAATATGTTATACTATCAACCCCTACTTGATAAGTAAATTCAAGAAAATCAGTTTTGTCTGTGATGCGTTGTATAAATTCTTCAATCAAATTAATGTCACCCTGCCATGCCAGGCACATGTCGTCCTGGTATCTGGTGTACCATAACACATTTTCTTGAAATTCACTATCAGAAAACAAAAAATTATGTTCCCAATATGCCATGACACTATTAGCAAAACTAGCGCCACAGGGAGACCCCATGGCAACCCCCCTGATCTGCAAGAAAATGTTTTTGTCGAACATGATATAATTGTCAGACAAAATCAGATCTAAAGGAGTTTCGGTCAAACATATTTTATCATGATCTACGTTCTTGGACAACATGAATTCTCTCACCCATTCTATGGATAATTGGTGAGGAATTACCGTGTATAAATCTTTTACATCAATCGTGACAAAAATGTTATTGTCTTTATATTCCAAGTTGTTAATATTGTCATGACATATTTGTGTCTCCTGGTTGATGAGTGGTTTGAGAATGCTATCAACCAAATTTGCACAGGCAAATGTAATCAAACCCCAACCATCAACAATAGGTCTAAAAGGGGGGTCCCTAATATCCTTTTGTAGTTTAGTGGCCCCGAAGATGCTGGGGATTCTAGGTGTTACCATTGAGAGGTACTGAAAAGTGTCTATGTCAATAGATCCTTCTAGAAATAAATCATCAAGGGAACTTCTAATATACCGGTATGCAGTGTGGACCTGATTTAAACTAGCAGGAGTGTATACCTCAGAATCCATATGTTCACGCATCTTACTAATGTAAGTAGACTGATTCATGAACACTATACCCCCTCCCTTGTCCGGTTTCATAACTCTAATGCCACAGTTGTTTATCAAATCAATATATTGTTTCTCCTCAATGGTGATATTAGTGTGCAATAATTTTACATGGGCATTATGATCTGATAAACTTCTTAAATCTATCTCACACATTTTTTCAAATGACATTAATGTGGGGACAAGGGGGGGGTTAAACAAACTAGAAACCCTTAAAGAGTTCACAAGTGTAGAGTTAGTTCCCATAAGAACCGCTAAATTCAATTTGCAAACGTACATTTTAAGATCAACAATCATTTTAACAAAATTTGTTTGTTGATGGGGAACAAAAGAAAGACCGTTAGCAAAAAAATCAACCATATTTTGATCAACAGTTAAGGCAGTATAGGTGAAAATTTTAAAGTCACTATGTGTGCTCAATGAAACATTTGGTTCGTTAGATGCAGTTGGTGTTATCTCCTCCTCTTGTTCCTCCGATTGTTCCTCCAGTTCCCCTGCTGTCTTGGGTTCGGCTGATTGTTCAAATTGTTGTGATTTATTTCCCTGTCCACTTGAAAAACCTGGTTGTTATGTGCTGGACTAGGTCCATTAACATCATTCAACCGCTGATGATTAGATTGTGATTGGTTGTTTCTGATTCTTTCACTTCTACGCAATGGTTCTTCAAAATTGGAATTAGAATTAATAACCTCATTGGGACCATTATTATTGTTAACACTAGGAACATTTTCAGACCTAGAACCCATGCTGTCTTGAATAGCATCCATGTGTGCAACTGGACGGGGGCATGGTATACCTTGTTTTGAGCATATGCTAGTACATCTCTATCAATTTTTTTCTTTTTAGTTGCTAACAATTTGTTAATGGTAGCATCAATACTTGAATAAATTCTACAATAGTCATATTTGTACTGTCCAAAGCTATGATCGCCACAAATAGAATGTTTCATTATTTCAAGTTCAGTTTTAATGGTAGCAATTTCATTATTATAAAAATTAACCAGAGCTTTGGTAAACTCAGCCGCTTGCCTATCAAATAATGCCAAGAGTTCCTTATGAAATGCAGATTCAGCAATTAATCCCGCAGGGTATCGCCACTGTCTGAGCCCTTTAGGGATAATTTTCTTATCTAAATATTCAGTTAAATAAGCAACCTCAAGCTGAAGTTTACGACATTTAAAAAGCTTTTGATCAAATGAGTTAAGCAAAACTGTTATGCGACTCGCATCACGACGTTGATTAAATCCATTCTGGTCATTTACTGTGTTAATAAAAAAATCCTTGTGTTCCAAGAAACCAGCCATGCTAGGGATGCTATTATCAGTGTTAAATAGTTAAAAACAAACACCGCTGAGCAAAACAATGGAGGATTGCAGTCTCATTTAAATCACAAGTAGCTCCTAAATCCAATAGCCAATGATGTAAATAATCCAAGTGCAGGCGAGGTATGTAAAAAGCAGGTTTATTAATAAAAAGAGGTGAGCGCTTTCGCATGAGCTTCTTCAGACCTATACAACTAAACTGTCTGTAAACATCAGTTTAAAAAGCCAAAATGGCGCCAAAATCCTGTCCATTATTTAAAGGTACATGGCTCATTAAAAATATCATGTAAAAAAGTCATATATAAAATTCCTGTACACCATCATAAAACAGTACGGCATTTCAAAACAAAGCCATTCATATTCATATCCATTATTGGAATAAATAAATAAATCAAAAGTATGTGTGACAGGTGGGGGGAGGAGGGAAAAAATTTTAGTAACATAACTATCAAAACATTGACAGAGCATCTATGCATATAAAGGTTCAAAAAGACCCTACTGGCCACAAAGTAAAAAACTCTTCATAGCCTCTTAACATCTTTTGGACAATAACCTTCTTGATTTCAGCAGAGGTCACAGGGGAACCCTTCCATTGAGACCTGGGGTGATATCTGCCCTAAACTTAATAATCCAATGGATTTCCCTGGTCTCTGTATAGTTGTTAATGTCCCCTCTCCTGTATGTCCTTGAGATCTGTTCCAAGATCCTGAACTTAAAACGATGCTCTTGACCTTTGTCATTAGTGTGTTTGGATAGTGCATTATGTGTGGTACCTCTCCTTGTGTGGTATACATGCTCACGAATCCTATCCCTCAGTGTCCTATTGGTCTTGCCTACATAGTAGGCTGGACAGACTGTGCAGCAGGCTAGGTAAACTACATCTCTGGACATACAATTGCCCTCGTCCTGATGTAGTAAATACCCGAACCATATGGATATCGGAAGACAGGGTCGGTTTCTATATATGGACAAAAATTGCATTTGTCACATGTGGTCATGTAGGGACCCAACAAAGCAGGTGGATCATTATGGACCCTTGGGTAGCAGAGCAAACTCTTTAAGTTCTTTTTATTCCGGTAAACGAATCTAGGTCGAGTACCTGTAAGGCTCTTAATAGTTGGGTCAACTGATAAAACGTGCCAATGCTTAGAGAAAATATCTTTAAGTGCACCTACATCCCTGGTGTAAAAAATGGGAAATGCAATTCCATTGTCCATATTTGAACCGCCCTCTTGGCTATCCAAGCCATCACTGGCCTCTCCCGCGTATATTTCAACAGCACCATCTGAGAAATATGGTTTCGCTCTGTCTATCCTCAGATCTACAATGCCCACCATCCCTCTGGAGATATCTAAGTGGTCATAGCCACGTTCCCTCAATTTGCTGCTAAGGTCTCCTAATTCACTTGCCAGATGACTGTCTAGGGGTGTATATCTAGACATCCGCATTGATTGTCCCTTCACTATGTTCTTGTATACATAGCCAGGATGCATGCTCGAACGATGCAGCAGTGTATTCCTATAGCAGGTCTTGCGATAAACACCCGTGTTGACTATCCCACAGGGTAATTTATCAACAAAGACATCTAAAAAAGGAATAGTGGTCTTTGACCAATCCATAGTAAACTTCAGAAAGGTGACAGACATGTTGATCTGTGTAAAAAAGGACTCTAATTGTATTGTAGAGCCACTCCACACAAGGAAGAGATCATCCACAAAACGCCTATAGAATGGTACTGACTCCTGAAACAAACTATTCTGAAACAAGAAGCTATGTTCCCACTCTGCCATCACCAAGTTGGCGTAGCTATTGGCACAGGAAGTGCCCATAGCTACGCCATCCTTCTGCAGAAAAATCTTGTCATGGAAACAAAAAGATTGGATTCTAAAATAATAGCCAACAACATAAGAATCAAATCAACATCATACTTCAGAGGAGGTCGGTTCTCCTCAGATATGCACCTACCATTGCTCTACCTTCCTCATTGGGTATAACCGTAAATAAGGACTGAACGTCCATGGTGACCCATATGAGGTCTTCAATTCCAGAACAAGTGTTGATATATTGGTAGAAATCCAACAAAAACTGTCTGGTATCCTTAAGAATGAACCTATTGGCATCAACCAATGGTCTGAGTTGTGCCTCAACAAAAAGTGACAGGGGTTCAGTTGACCACCCTCTCCCTGCAACTATGGGTCTAAGAGGTGGATGTAGTGAATCCTTGTGGATCTTTGGGAGACCCTGTATGGTAGGTAATAGGGGGTGAACCACATTGAAAAATTCATATAGAGAAGTATCAATAACACCATTATCAAAAAGACCAAATAATATGGAGCGTATGCTCTCAATGATGCTGTCCACCCTATCATTGGTAATAGGAACATAAAACTTGTCATCAGCCAACATTAGTAGCATATCATTATTATACCTGTCCATGTCAAAAACCACAATCCCACCTCCTTTGTCTGCGGGTCGGATAATAATCTCCCTGTTGTTATGTAGGGAGTCCAAGGCCCTACGTTGTATAAGGCTGAGGTTATATTTCCTTCTCCTGTTGCCAGATTCTGACCCATTCAACCTATATATCTCATCTTCTACCAGTTTGCTATATGCCGCAACCAGAGGGTGTATCGGAGGGAGGAATGTACTAGGTGTCCTAAACACAGTGGTAATAGCCTTCATCTCTGTGCTGTTGAAGAAAACCTTCAGGGACAAATTCCTGACAAAAAGCTTAAAGTCTCTTAAAGTCTCTTCGTATCTACTATCTGAGGTTGGAATAAAAGTGAGACCCTTAGAGAGGACTTGTGACTCATGTTCAGTCAAAACATGACTGGACAAATTGAACACGAGTCCTAATGCTTCCCCTCCCACATTTTCTTGATTGTCGGTTGGATGGGCGATCCGGCGAAAGTTTCCTCTTGTACCTCCCCTTGGCATTCTGGAACGACTTCTCCTCGTTCGTAGGCACCCTGATGGGAAAAGGGTGTCTGCCATCCCTCTGGAGGGGAGAATGGTGAAAAGTGGAATCCAAGGGGGAAATGGGATCCCGTCCATCAGGATCTCTACTCGATGCATAGGAGGAAACTTTCCTCCTAACAACTGGTTCAAGAGGCAGGACAGTTGGTTCAGCCCTGCTGACTGAAGATTCAGCCCTTCTTACTGAATCAGCATTGGCATCCAAGTCGGTGGTAACTGTCGGCTCCAGCACAGAGTCCGTTCCGATGGGTACAGCGTTGGCAACGGTACCTGCACGACCAGCTTGGTCTGTGGGGATGGCTGGGCCAATGTTGCTGTTGGAGCCAGTGTGATCGTTGTCCAGGCATGAGCCAGGAAGTTCAACCATGCCTACATCGATTGCATCTCTATTGGGAGCACGGTCCGTGTTCCCTGAGTCACTGGTATTCCCTGTGGTGATGGAGGAAGAGGTACAAGTTCCGGGGGCCTGACGGAATGCACTGTTAGTATTGTTGGTATTGTTGTAATCATTGTGCCTGGGCCAAGTGAAGATGTTGCCCAGACGGAAATCCGTTGAGTCCCGCTGCAACTTGGCCCTTTTCTGATTCAAAAGGCGCCGCTCATAAACCGTAACATTGTCCAACAAAACAGATAAGGTATGGTCTACGACAGAGACCGGAAACACATTGAGTATCTCATTCTTCGCCTTCCTGACATCTTCTTTAAGTTTCTCCTCTAACGGGAGAAAAAAAGCATTCATAAGTTTCAAATATTTGAGGCTTACCTCAATATTAAGCTATTGCCAATCATACAATAGCTCCGGGTAGAGGGTGCCAGTTGTCAGCATCTTCAATACCCTTAGTCCTCTGGGCACCAGCCGGCGCTGTAAGCAAACCTCGAAATGCTGTCTCTGGGTTTGCATGCGCTTTAGTTTGAACAAATCCTGCTCCAACCGTTCCACTGCTCGATTTAGCCCTTCACGATCATAATCCAAGGTACTAGTGGGGGCTGAGCCAACATCCTCTTCTACGAATGATGCCAATGGATTCATTCCAGTGTGCAAGCAGTCTGCAAAACGGTCCAAAGACGGACATGATGTCATCGGTACTTCCTTGGTGCTAGATGGAGTATACGGCAGCTCAATAGAGGTCGAATCTCCTCCAATCATGCCTCCACTGGTTCAGATAAGCTCTAAGAATCTATAATGAATAAAGAGGACCAGTGGAGTGAATGCTCAACGGAACAACAAGCTCAAAGATAAATAGTTAAAAACAAACACCGCTGAGCAAAACAATGGAGGATTGCAGTCTCATTTAAATCACAAGTAGCTCCTAAATCCAATAGCCAATGATGTAAATAATCCAAGTGCAGGCGAGGTATGTAAAAAGCAGGTTTATTAATAAAAGAGGTGGCGCTTTCATGAGCTTCTTCAGACCTATACAACTAAACTGTCTGTAAACATCAGTTTAAAAAGCCAAAATGGCGCCAAAATCCTGTCCATTATTTAAAGGTACATGGCTCATTAAAAATATCATGTAAAAAAGTCATATATAAAATTCCTGTACACCATCATAAAACAGTACGGCATTTCAAAACAAAGCCATTCATATTCATATCCATTATTGGAATAAATAAATAAATCAAAAGTATGTGTGACAGGTGGGGGGGGGGGGAATTTTAGTAACATAACTATCAAAACATTGACAGAGCATCTATGCATATAAAGGTTCAAAAAGACCCTACTGGCCACAAAGTAAAAAACTCTTCATAGCCTCTTAACATCTTTTGGACAATAACCTTCTTGATTTCAGCAGAGGTCGCAGGGGAACCCTTCCATTGAGACCTGGGGTGATATCTGCCCTAAACTTAATAATCCAATGGATTTCCCTGGTCTCTGTATAGTTGTTAATGTCCCCTCTCCTGTATGTCCTTGAGATCTGTTCCAAGATCCTGAACTTAAAACGATGCTCTTGACCTTTGTCATTAGTGTGTTTGGATAGTGCATTATGTGTGGTACCTCTCCTTGTGTGGTATACATGCTCACGAATCCTATCCCTCAGTGTCCTATTGGTCTTGCCTACATAGTAGGCTGGACAGACTGTGCAGCAGGCTAGGTAAACTACATCTCTGGACATACAATTGCCCTCGTCCTGATGTAGTAAATACCCGAACCATATGGATATCGGAAGACAGGGTCGGTTTCTATATATGGACAAAAATTGCATTTGTCACATGTGGTCATGTAGGGACCCAACAAAGCAGGTGGATCATTATGGACCCTTGGGTAGCAGAGCAAACTCTTTAAGTTCTTTTTATTCCGGTAAACGAATCTAGGTCGAGTACCTGTAAGGCTCTTAATAGTTGGGTCAACTGATAAAACGTGCCAATGCTTAGAGAAAATATCTTTAAGTGCACCTACATCCCTGGTGTAAAAAATGGGAAATGCAATTCCATTGTCCATATTTGAACCGCCCTCTTGGCTATCCAAGCCATCACTGGCCTCTCCCGCGTATATTTCAACAGCACCATCTGAGAAATGTGGTTTCGCTCTGTCTATCCTCAGATCTACAATGCCCGCCATCCCTCTGGAGATATCTAAGTGGTCATAGCCACGTTCCCTCAATTTGCTGCTAAGGTCTCCTAATTCACTTGCCAGATGACTGTCTAGGGGTGTATATCTAGACATCCGCATTGATTGTCCCTTCACTATGTTCTTGTATACATAGCCAGGATGCATGCTCGAACGATGCAGCAGTGTATTCCTATAGCAGGTCTTGCGATAAACACCCGTGTTGACTATCCCACAGGGTAATTTATCAACAAAGACATCTGAAAAAGGAATAGTGGTCTTCGACCAATCCATAGTAAACTTCAGAAAGGTGACAGACATGTTGATCTGTGTAAAAAAAGACTCTAATTGTATTGTAGAGCCACTCCACACAAGGAAGAGATCATCCACAAAACGCCTATAGAATGGTACTGACTCCTGAAACAAACTATTCTGAAACAAGAAGCTATGTTCCCACTCTGCCATCACCAAGTTGGCGTAGCTATTGGCACAGAAAGTGCCCATAGCTACGCCATCCTTCTGCAGAAAAATCTTGTCATGGAAACAAAAAAGATTGGATTCTAAAATAATAGCCAACAACATAAGAATCAAATCAACATCATACTTCAGAGGGAAGTCGGTTCTCCTCAGATATGCACCTACCATTGCTCTACCTTCCTCATTGGGTATAACCGTAAATAAGGACTGAACGTCCATGGTGACCCATATGAGGTCTTCAATTCCAGAACAAGTGTTGATATATTGGTAGAAATCCAACAAAAACTGTCTGGTATCCTTAAGAATGAACCTATTGGCATCAACCAATGGTCTGAGTTGTGCCTCAACAAAAAGTGACAGGGGTTCAGTTGACCACCCTCTCCCTGCAACTATGGGTCTAAGAGGTGGATGTAGTGAATCCTTGTGGATCTTTGGGAGACCCTGAATGGTAGGTAATAGGGGGTGAACCACATTGAAAAATTCATATAGAGAAGTATCAATAACACCATTATCAAAAAGACCAAAGGGCCAAGTTGCAGCGGGACTCAACGGATTTCCGTCTGGGCAACATCTTCACTTGGCCCAGGCACAATGATTACAACAATACCAACAATACTAACAGTGCATTCCGTCAGGCCCCCGGAACTTGTACCTCTTCCACCATCACCACAGGGAATACCAGTGACTCAGGGAACACGGACCGTGCTCCCAATAGAGATGCAATCGATGTAGGCACGGTTGAACTTCCTGGCTCATGCCTGGACAATGATCACACTGGCTCCAACAGCAACATTGGCCCAGCCATCCCCACAGACCAAGCTGGTCGTGCAGGTACCGTTGCCAACGCTGTACCCATCGGAACGGACTCTGTGCTGGAGCCGACAGTTACCACCGACTTGGATGCCAATGCTGATTCAGTAAGAAGGGCTGAATCTTCAGTCAGCAGGGCTGAACCAACTGTCCCGCCTCTTGAACCAGTTGTTAGGAGGAAAGTTTCCTCCTATGCATCGAGTAGAGATCCTGATGGACGGGATCCCATTTCCCCCTTGGATTCCACTTTTCTCCTATGCATCGAGTAGAGATCCTGATGGACGGGATCCCATTTCCCCCTTGGATTCCACTTTTCACCATTCTCCCCTCCAGAGGGATGGCAGACACCCTTTTCCCATCAGGGTGCCTACGAACGAGGAGAAGTCGTTCCAGAATGCCAAGGGGAGGTACAAGAGGAAACTTTCGCCGGATCGTCCATCCAACCGGACAATCAAGAAAATGTGGGAGGGGAAGCATTAGGACTCGTGTTCAATTTGTCCAGTCATGTTTTGACTGAACATGAGTCACAAGTCCTCTCTAAGGGTCTCACTTTTATTCCAACCTCAGATAGTAGATCCGAAGAGACTTTAAGAGACTTTAAGCTTTTTGTCAGGAATTTGTCCCTGAAGGTTTTCTTCAACAGCACAGAGATGAAGGCTATTACCACTGTGTTTAGGACACCTAGTACATTCCTCCCTCCGATACACCCTCTGGTTGCGGCATATAGCAAACTGGTAGAAGATGAGATATATAGGTTGAATGGGTCAGAATCTGGCAACAGGAGAAGGAAATATAACCTCAGCCTTATACAACGTAGGGCCTTGGACTCCCTATGTAACAACAGGGAGATTATTATCCGACCCGCAGACAAAGGAGGTGGGATTGTAGTTTTTGACATGGACAGGTATAATAATGATATGCTACTAATGTTGGCTGATGACAAGTTTTATGTTCCTATTACCAATGATAGGGTGGACAGCATCATTGAGAGCATACGCTCCATATTATTTGGTCTTTTTGATAATGGTGTTATTGATACTTCTCTATATGAATTTTTCAATGTGGTTCACCCCCTATTACCTACCATTCAGGGTCTCCCAAAGATCCACAAGGATTCACTACATCCACCTCTTAGACCCATAGTTGCAGGGAGAGGGTGGTCAACTGAACCCCTGTCACTTTTGTTGAGGCACAACTCAGACCATTGGTTGATGCCAATAGGTTCATTCTTAAGGATACCAGACAGTTTTGTTGGATTTCTACCAATATATCAACACTTGTTCTGGAATTGAAGACCTCATATGGGTCACCATGGACGCTCAGTCCTTATTTACGGTTATACCCAATGAGGAAGGTAGAGCAATGGTAGGTGCATATCTGAGGAGAACCGACCTCCTCTGAAGTATGATGTTGATTTGATTCTTATGTTGTTGGCTATTATTTTAGAATCCAATCTTTTTGTTTCCATGACAAGATTTTTCTGCAGAAGGATGGCGTAGCTATGGGCACTTCCTGTGCCAATAGCTACGCCAACTTGGTGATGGCAGAGTGGGAACATAGCTTCTTGTTTCAGAATAGTTTGTTTCAGGAGTCAGTACCATTCTATAGGCGTTTTGTGGATGATCTCTTCCTTGTGTGGAGTGGCTCTACAATACAATTAGAGTCCTTTTACACAGATCAACATGTCTGTCACCTTCTGAAGTTTACTATGGATTGGTCAAGACCACTATTCCTTTTTTAGATGTCTTTGTTGATAAATTACCCTGTGGGATAGTCAACACGGGTGTTTATCGCAAGACCTGCTATAGGAATACACTGCTGCATCGTTCGAGCATGCATCCTGGCTATGTATACAAGAACATAGTGAAGGGACAATCAATGCGGATGTCTAGATATACACCCTAGACAGTCATCTGGCAAGTGAATTAGGAGACCTTAGCAAATTGAGGGAACGTGGCTATGACCACTTAGATATCTCCAGAGGGATGGCGGGCATTGTAGATCTGAGGATAGACAGAGCGAAACCATATTTCTCAGATGGTGCTGTTGAAATATACGCGGGAGAGGCCAGTGATGGCTTGATAGCCAAGAGGGCGGTTCAAATATGGACAATGGAATTGCATTTCCCATTTTTTACACCAGGGATGTAGGTGCACTTAAAGATATTTTCTCTAAGCATTGGCACGTTTTATCAGTTGACCCAACTATTAAGAGCCTTACAGGTACTCGACCTAGATTCGTTTACCGGAATAAAAAGAACTTAAAGAGTTTGCTCTGCTACCCAAGGGTCCATAATGATCCACCTGCTTTGTTGGGTACCTACATGACCACATGTGACAAATGCAATTTTTGTCCATATATAGAAACCGACCCTGTCTTCCGATATCCATATGGTTCGGGTATTTACTACATCAGGACGAGGGGCAATTGTATGTCCAGAGATGTAGTTTACCTAGCCTGCTGCACAGTCTGTCCAGCCTACTATGTAGGCAAGACCAATAGGACACTGAGGGATAGGATTCGTGAGCATGTATACCACACAAGGAGAGGTACCACACATAATGCACTATCCAAACACACTAATGACAAAGGTCAAGAGCATCGTTTTAAGTTCAGGATCTTGGAACAGATCTCAAGGACATACAGGAGAGGGGACATTAACAACTATACAGAGACCAGGGAAATCCATTGGATTATTAAGTTTAGGGCAGATATCACCCCAGGTCTCAATGGAAGGGTTCCCCGACCTCTGCTGAAATCAAGAAGGTTATTGTCCAAAAGATGTTAAGAGGCTATGAAGAGTTTTTTACTTTGTGGCCAGTAGGGTCTTTTTGAACCTTTATATGCATAGATGCTCTGTCAATGTTTTGATAGTTATGTTACTAAAATTTTTTCCCTCCCCCCCCCCACCTGTCACACATACTTTTGATTTATTTATTTATTCCAATAATGGATATGAATATGAATGGCTTTGTTTTGAAATGCCGTACTGTTTTATGATGGTGTACAGGAATTTTATATATGACTTTTTACATGATATTTTAATGAGCCATGTACCTTTAAATAATGGACAGGATTTTGGCCATTTTGGCTTTTTAAACTGATGTTTACAGACAGTTTAGTTGTATAGGTCTGAAGAAGCTCATGAAGCCACCTCTTTTATTAATAAACCTGCTTTTTACATACCTCGCCTGCACTTGGATTATTTACATCATTGGCTATTGGATTTAGGAGCTACTTGTGATTTAAATGAGACTGCAATCCTCCATTGTTTTGCTCAGCGGTGTTTGTTTTTAACTATTTATCTTTGAGCTTGTTGTTCCATTGAGCATTCACTCCACTGGTCCTCTTTATTCATTATAGATTCTTAGAGCTTATCAGAACCAGTGGAGGCATGATTGGAGGAGATTCGACCTCTATTGAGCTGCCGTATACTCCATCTAGCACCAAGGAAGTACCAATGACATCATGTCCGTCTTTGGACCGTTTTGCAGACTGCTTGCGCACTGGAATGAATCCATTGGCGTCATTCTTAGAAGAGGATGTTGGCTCAGCCCCCACTAGTACCTTGGATTATGATCGTGAAGGGCTAAATCGAGCAGTGGAACGGTTGGAGCAGGATTTGTTCAAACTAAAGCGCATGCAAACCCAGAGACAGCATTTCGAGGTTTGCTTACAGCGCCGGCTGGTGCCCAGAGGACTAAGGGTATTGAAGATGCCGACAACTGGCACCCTCTACCCGGAGCTATTGTATGATTGCCAACAGCTTAATATTGAGGTAAGCCTCAAATATTTGAAACTTATGAATGCTTTTTTTCTCCCGTTAGAGGAGAAACTTAAAGAAGATGTCAGGAAGGCGAAGAATGAGATACTCAATGTGTTTCCGGTCTCTGTCGTAGACCATACCTTATCTGTTTTGTTGGACAATGTTACGGTTTATGAGCAGCGCCTTTTGAATCAGAAAAGGGCCAAGTTGCAGCGGGACTCAACGGATTTCCGTCTGGGCAACATCTTCACTTGGCCCAGGCACAATGATTACAACAATACCAACAATACTAACAGTGCATTCCGTCAGGCCCCCGGAACTTGTACCTCTTCCTCCATCACCACAGGGAATACCAGTGACTCAGGGAACACGGACCGTGCTCCCAATAGAGATGCAATCGATGTAGGCACGGTTGAACTTCCTGGCTCATGCCTGGACAACGATCACACTGGCTCCAACAGCAACATTGGCCCAGCCATCCCCACAGACCAAGCTGGTCGTGCAGGTACTGCCAACGCTGTACCCATCGGAACGGACTCTGTGCTGGAGCCGACAGTTACCACCGACTTGGATGCCAATGCTGATTCAGTAAGAAGGGCTGAATCTTCAGTCAGCAGGGCTGAACCAACTGTCCCGCCTCTTGAACCAGTTGTTAGGAGGAAAGTTTCCTCCTATGCATCGAGTAGAGATCCTGATGGACGGGATCCCATTTCCCCCTTGGATTCCACTTTTCACCATTCTCCCCTCCAGAGGGATGGCAGACACCCTTTTCCCATCAGGGTGCCTACGAACGAGGAGAAGTCGTTCCAGAATGCCAAGGGGAGGTACAAGAGGAAACTTTCGCCGGTTCGTCCATCCAACCGGACAATCAAGAAAATGTGGGAGGGGAAGCATTAGGACTCGTGTTCAATTTGTCCAGTCATGTTTTGACTGAACATGAGTCACAAGTCCTCTCTAAGGGTCTCACTTTTATTCCAACCTCAGATAGTAGATACGAAGAGACTTTAAGCTTTTTGTCAGGAATTTGTCCCTGAAGGTTTTCTTCAACAGCACAGAGATGAAGGCTATTACCACTGTGTTTAGGACACCTAGTACATTCCTCCCTCCGATACACCCTCTGGTTGCGGCATATAGCAAACTGGTAGAAGATGAGATATATAGGTTGAATGGGTCAGAATCTGGCAACAGGAGAAGGAAATATAACCTCAGCCTTATACAACGTAGGGCCTTGGACTCCCTACGTAACAACAGGGAGATTATTATCCGACCCGCAGACAAAGGAGGTGGGATTGTAGTTTTTGACATGGACAGGTATAATAATGATATGCTACTAATGTTGGCTGATGACAAGTTTTATGTTCCTATTACCAATGATAGGGTGGACAGCATCATTGAGAGCATACGCTCCATATTATTTGGTCTTTTTGATAATGGTGTTATTGATACTTCTCTATATGAATTTTTCAATGTGGTTCACCCCCTATTACCTACCATACAGGGTCTCCCAAAGATCCACAAGGATTCACTACATCCACCTCTTAGACCCATAGTTGCAGGGAGAGGGTGGTCAACTGAACCCCTGTCACTTTTTGTTGAGGCACAACTCAGACCATTGGTTGATGCCAATAGGTTCATTCTTAAGGATACCAGACAGTTTTTGTTGGATTTCTACCAATATATCAACACTTGTTCTGGAATTGAAGACCTCATATGGGTCACCATGGACGTTCAGTCCTTATTTACGGTTATACCCAATGAGGAAGGTAGAGCAATGGTAGGTGCATATCTGAGGAGAACCGACCTCCCTCTGAAGTATGATGTTGATTTGATTCTTATGTTGTTGGCTATTATTTTAGAATCCAATCTTTTTGTTTCCATGACAAGATTTTTCTGTAGAAGGATGGCGTAGCTATGGGCACTTCCTGTGCCAATAGCTACGCCAACTTGGTGATGGCAGAGTGGAACATAGCTTCTTGTTTCAGAATAGTTTGTTTCAGGAGTCAGTACCATTCTATAGGCGTTTTGTGGATGATCTCTTCCTTGTGTGGAGTGGCTCTACAATACAATTAGAGTCCTTTTTTACACAGATCAACATGTCTGTCACCTTTCTGAAGTTTACTATGGATTGGTCGAAGACCACTATTCCTTTTAGATGTCTTTGTTGATAAATTACCCTGTGGGATAGTCAACACGGGTGTTTATCGCAAGACCTGCTATAGGAATACACTGCTGCATCGTTCGAGCATGCATCCTGGCTATGTATACAAGAACATAGTGAAGGGACAATCAATGCGGATGTCTAGATATACACCCCTAGACAGTCATCTGGCAAGTGAATTAGGAGACCTTAGCAGCAATTGAGGGAACGTGGCTATGACCACTTAGATATCTCCAGAGGGATGGCGGGCATTGTAGATCTGAGGATAGACAGAGCGAAACCATATTTCTCAGATGGTGCTGTTGAAATATACGCGGGAGAGGCCAGTGATGGCTTGGATAGCCAAGAGGGCGGTTCAAATATGGACAATGGAATTGCATTTCCCATTTTTTACACCAGGGATGTAGGTGCACTTAAAGATATTTTCTCTAAGCATTGGCACGTTTTATCAGTTGACCCAACTATTAACAGCCTTACAGGTACTCGACCTAGATTCGTTTACCGGAATAAAAAGAACTTAAAGAGTTTGCTCTGCTACCCAAGGGTCCATAATGATCCACCTGCTTTGTTGGGTACCTACATGACCACATGTGACAAATGCAATTTTTGTCCATATATAGAAACCGACCCTGTCTTCCGATATCCATATGGTTCGGGTATTTACTACATCAGGACGAGGGGCAATTGTATGTCCAGAGATGTAGTTTACCTAGCCTGCTGCACAGTCTGTCCAGCCTACTATGTAGGCAAGACCAATAGGACACTGAGGGATAGGATTCGTGAGCATGTATACCACACAAGGAGAGGTACCACACATAATGCACTATCCAAACACACTAATGACAAAGGTCAAGAGCATCGTTTTAAGTTCAGGATCTTGGAACAGATCTCAAGGACATACAGGAGAGGGGACATTAACAACTATACAGAGACCAGGGAAATCCATTGGATTATTAAGTTTAGGGCAGATATCACCCCAGGTCTCAATGGAAGGGTTCCCCTGCGACCTCTGCTGAAATCAAGAAGGTTATTGTCCAAAAGATGTTAAGAGGCTATGAAGAGTTTTTTACTTTGTGGCCAGTAGGGTCTTTTTGAACCTTTATATGCATAGATGCTCTGTCAATGTTTTGATAGTTATGTTACTAAAATTTTTTCCCTCCCCCCCCCCACCTGTCACACATACTTTTGATTTATTTATTTATTCCAATAATGGATATGAATATGAATGGCTTTGTTTTGAAATGCCGTACTGTTTTATGATGGTGTACAGGAATTTTATATATGACTTTTTTACATGATATTTTTAATGAGCCATGTACCTTTAAATAATGGACAGGATTTTGGCGCCATTTTGGCTTTTTAAACTGATGTTTACAGACAGTTTAGTTGTATAGGTCTGAAGAAGCTCATGCGAAAGCCACCTCTTTTATTAATAAACCTGCTTTTTACATACCTCGCCTGCACTTGGATTATTTACATCATTGGCTATTGGATTTAGGAGCTACTTGTGATTTAAATGAGACTGCAATCCTCCATTGTTTTGCTCAGCGGTGTTTGTTTTTAACTATTTATCTTTGAGCTTGTTGTTCCGTTGAGCATTCACTCCACTGGTCCTCTTTATTCATTATATTATCAGTGTTAGTTGCATTGTTACTATTAGAACGCTCCCCTACTGCGTTCGTTTCTTGCCCAGGAATGATATTAGCTTCCTGTGCACCTTCTCTAATGTTTCCTGAAGGCAAACAAAGCTGTACATCGCTAGTACGAGGGATAGCATGCCCTTGACCTGGCACATCTGCCAGACCTGAAGTATTAAGCATTCTTGTGCCATGTTTGAATTTTTGGGAAAGCGCCACTACTTTCCCAAGAAGCATGTTAACCAATAAAATCAAGTTACCAACAGCATTTGCTTCGCTGGAGTCTTTACTGTTACCCATGGTAGCATTAACATTTTCAGATGGTAATGTAAACAGTGGTTGTGACCCGCTTTCACCATCTCCACTCCCACTCACCATAACATCAAACAAAATAAACAAGAAACAGAAAAAACTACTGAAATACAAAAAAGCAGCAAGTGGAGTGGTAGGAGAAAGCTGGAAAAAGCTAATACAAGTCACGTATTGCTACCGCAACAAATTCTTTAATTTGGTAAGCGCTTTCAGTGGTACAAATGTTCCACCTTCATCAGACCAATCAATTAACCAATGAATAAAATAAAATAAAAATACAGTTTTTAAATAAACAGTAATAAAACCTAGTCTCTTAAGTAACATACACTATTACAATGCTATGAACCATATTAAGTTCACAAAACTTATTTTAAAAAATATATATATATCAAAGCACAAAAAAGATAATCTAGGTAAGAATCAACAGACATATAAAGGTATGCGCAAATGTGGGCATTGCACACAATGTAAGTACATCCAAGTGACTACCATTATTAACATTAACCACAAAGAGTACACAATCAATGGCTCTTTTAATTGTGAGTCCAAAGCTGTTGTTTACGCAGCTTGTTGTCAAGTTTGTCCCTCATTTTACATAGGGAAGACCGAGCGGAAACTAAGACAGAGAATATATGAGCATTACTATGCAGTTAGTAAAGGGGATGTTAATAATACTCTTGCAAGACATATTTTGCAATTTCCAACTCATGAGTTTTTATTTCTAGTTGTACATCAAACATCTTTAGACCAGAGAGGGGGGCCTTGGCAACTATTATTAGAACAAAATGAGTTGTATTGGCAAATTAAAATGGCTGCATACATTTTCCCCGGTCTAAATGAATATGTGTCTATTAAAGGTGTTTTAAAATTGAAAGCATTAAACAGATAAAACATTAATTGTTTGCATAAGGTTATTAACCTAATAGAATATTAATTTAATGTTCCATTTATGGTATGCAGTAACACATACAGAGATTTTTATTTATATATTGATTCTTATTTATATAGTATTATAATAATGATTAGATATTTGTTCCTGACCAGCATGCAGTTATTATATGTATTTTAATTCATTTTATTTGACTACATTAAGTCATATAACATAACCTTTATATTTATGTTTGTATAACTTATGTATATAAATTAAATATAGGTTCTGTATTTTATTTAATTATCAATTCATATTTGTGTGCCACTCCTATTGAGGTTATTAAATGCAATATTGACCATTGTAGATTTTTTATGTAAGCCCTAGTAGCATTAATTTTGTAATTTAGCAATTTTTCTTGAGATATATATATTTTTTAAAATAAGTTTTGTGAACTTAATATGGTTCATAGCATTGTAATAGTGTATGTTACTTAAGAGAATAGGTTTTATTACTGTTTATTTAAAAACTGTATTTTTATTTTATTTTATTCATTGGTTAATTGATTGACTCATAGAGTAATTGATAATTAATTGAGTAACAAGAGTATATATAGGTATTTGTTACACGTTGTTCTTGGTCTGATGAAGGTGGAACATTTGTACCACTGAAAGCGCTTACCACATTAAATAATTTGTTGCAGTAGCAATACGTGACTTGTATTAGCTTTTTCCAGCTCTCTCCTACCACTCCATTTGCTGCTTTTTTGTATTTCAGTAGTTTTTTCTGTTTCCTGGCCAATAATGTTTATCTCTCTTTCTTCCCACATGTTGTCCTCTTTCTTGATTCCCCATATACAGAATTCCCAAGTATTATCTGCTTCGCTTTGAAATATATCTCCCCAAATTATCCGTGTCAGCTTCCAGACTTCTTGTGCCTACCAACAGTCCCAAAATATATACAGCATTCCTTTCTTCCTTCCTTTTGAACTGGATAATTAAAGCATCTAATATCCTCCTTGCTGCCTTGCTGTAGCAATCTCTGGTGGGATATATACCATCTACACACTATTCTGAGGCTTTCATCTCCCACTGTCTGTACATTTCTACATGTGCCTGAATTGTCTTCTTCCAGTATATCTCGTAGCTTGCATTCATCCTTTCTCCCTTTCCCATTTTTTAATAATTTTTTTTATTCTTCAGCTTTGTTCCTTCTTTCACCTGGATCTTCAAACAACTGTTTTGGTCTTTGTCTCCATAAGCTCTTCCATTTCCTCCAAGGTGCCATCTTCTTTCCTTTTACTCTTCCTTTCTGCCTTATCCTTTCTTGTTTTGGTATCACTGTATTCTTTTTCTAGGTCACCCTGTGTACTCGCTAACTCTACCACTGGAACTCTACTATTCTCTATTAACTCCTCCATTGTTTTAAATCTTTGCCCACCTTCCATTTCTCTGCATACAAAATCTTCCTCCTGAGCTGCCTCACCTCTTCTCCAGATTTCATTTTTCACTCTATCACTGCCCTCACCTCTCTGTCCCCCACAGTTCTTTTGAGGTTCCTTCGCCCTCCCTTGTGCATGTCAGTTCTTTGAGAACTGCTTCATTCACATATTTCCATAACCTTCTCCGTTTGTTTCTGCTCCTTACTTTCTTTTGTCTTCCTCTCACCTTACTTTCTTTTTCTTAATCTCCATTTTTTTAGTTTCTATCAAGTGAATGTTTAACGTCAGTGCATATGTAGGGATATGTAGCAGTCCCTGGTCCCCCTTTTTCTATTCATTCTAATTGTTGTCTTGGCCAGTTTTTTCCCCTTGCCTTTAATGACCAAGTTCTCTGTGACTTTTTTGCATTTCTTCTAGCCTCTGTCTCAAGGACCTTGTTTGTATGTTCCAGAATAGGTGGAGACCTTCTTCACAGTATCACTATCCTTGCTGCATTCATTTTCATAAGTAATAACCCCCCCCCCACCAAAGTGTCTGTAGGTTTATCTCTACTGTCTGTATCATCCCAATTCAGAGCACCTGGTATTTGTAGAACTCCACGGCTTTTATGTCACCTAATCCTCTCCTGCCTTCTCTTCTTTTTTCCTCCCACTATTGTGGCCACATCTTCTGACATTAGGATGCTGAGATTTTCTGCCTTCCTTTTCTTCCAGCACAGGTAAACTGGGTCTGACTTCCTTTATGTGCTCCATCATCACAAGCAGGAAAAGACCTGGAGATAACTGTTACTCCTGTGCGTTGCCTTTTTCTATCCTAGTCTCCTGAAATAATCTTTCATTTATGGGCATTACATTTTATGGCCTATATCCAATATATGAACACTTCCTCTATCTACCATCGCTGCACTGTCTAACGTATGAATTCACACCTCTCCATATGAAAGGCCTTCTGCAGCTCAAGGAGTAGAGCACCACCTATCTCTTCCTGCTTCTCTTCCTCCCTAAATATAAATTCCACCAGATCCCACCAGTTGTTCTGCCTCTCTTCCTTTCAAAAAAGCAATTTCCCTCTTGGTATTATTTTTTGAAATATTGCACCCAGTCTTTTTGTCAATCTTGGGGTTCAGACACCTAGGCCATGAGACATTTCCCTGTGGTACACTTCGTTGGGGACATATGGCTGAAGTGGCATTCAGTTGCAGAAAAATACAGCTGTTGCAAATTCCCTGTGGGCAAAGAAAAGAATGGGGTGCCATACCCACAACTTCAATAACTAAGTACATGGGGGGTTAATATTCATGGCAGCAGGCAGTATGGCAGGCATCAGCTGCAGGCTGGCCACTGGCCATGTGAGTGGCAGTAAACATGCAGTGCACAATGACCAGTGCCTTTAGAGTGTGTGTGTGTGTGTGTGTGTGTGTGTGTGTGTGTGTGTGTGTGTGTGTGTGTGTGTGTGTGTGTGTACCACTACCCCATTAGCAGTGTGCAGGGAGCATTACCTAAAATGCATTCTGGAGCATATATGTGATTACAACAGCATGCAAGATTTCCTCCAGGCTGTAAAACACTTCTACATGCTATAATAATTAATCATGTACTGTGCACTGACCAGAACATTCATTAATGCCCCCATGTACTCAGTTATTAAAGCTGTGAAAATGGCATGGTGTGATTTTTTTTTTGTCTACAGGGAATTCAAAACAGCCATATGTTTCTGCAGCTGAATATCACTTCAGCCATGTGTCCCCAACCAAATGTACCACAGGGAAATGTCTCACTGCCTAGGCACCTGAACAGGCCAATCTCTATACCAAAATCTTAATGTCTACATTTATCGAAGAGGTAATTCTTTAACTTCTAAATCCTCTGTTTCTCCTAACTTTCAAGTATCATGGTTATTCTGCCTCCCCTCGTGCTTTTAAATATTTTGACTGAGTCGCGTACTCTCTTGAAATCCTCATGTAGGACCTTCCACATTTCTTCCCCTCTCCTTGCCATTTGTAGAATTCTAAGGGGGAACTCCACCTGGCCTCTAGCCTTCTCCTTTATCTTGTGTATGACTTTCCTTTTTCTTGTTAACCCTGCATTCAGCACATCCCCTTGTTTATTTATTTATAAGGCCTTTCCTTGTTTCTATCCAGATACTTCTATGCCTTCCTGCTGTTTGTAAATCACCTGAAGTATTGCTTAAATCATTCATTGATTAGCTCATATTCTTTTAAATATTATACCACCCCCACATCTGCATCCTCATTTATTTCTTGACTAGCTGTTTTTTTCCTACCTCCAACTCCGTCCATCAGTAGTCCCTCCTGTACCATTAATACATTTCTTGCTTTTTAATAATATGTTCTAACTCCATTCTTATTGCTTTTCTCTCTGATCTATAGCATTCACCTTTCTGTTTAATTTCGGACTTCTTCTGTACCACCCCAGCTCTCTTTCTCGAAATCTGCTGTGCCCCTTCCTTCATTCCTTTGACACTTATGACAGTGACCTTGGTTCTATCCCACCAGGGTACCTCCATTTTCCCATATTTTTCTTGTGAGTATTGGCTCCGTTACTAGGCCTTGCAGTGTTTCCTTGTCCTAATTTCCTTGTAGTTATGGCTAGGCCCCTTCCAACCCTCCTCATTGTTTCCTGCTTCTGCACACCTACCTAAGTGTCACTGCTGCATGATCAGATATGTATCTACTGTAGTTGGAATTCTTCTATTAGTTCCATTTGGTTGTCTTTCTCTATGTTTTCTTTGAAGGAGTATTCTCATTTGGGTGAACTCCTTTCACTCTATATCTCCAGCCACCCTGCTACTTTCATCCCTTATTCTAGCTCTTGTCATAATGTCTTGTTATATTCCCTCCTTCCACATAACCTGTCTTTTTCTTCTTCTGTGGTGACATTGTAGTCATCCCTTGATAATTGTCTCTATTTTACCTCTTCTTGTCTGTGTCTGTTAAGCAAAAAAGTACACAAAGAATCCTTCTTCATCCTTGTTTGCTATTTCTTCCTCCACCTGCTTTGTTGTCCATCTCTATAGATTAGGGTAGTCATACCACAGTATCATCTCTTTCTGTCTGATCTTCAGTTTTTTTTCCTAGTTATACAACAATGTCCCCTAATCCGTTTTATCTTTTCTTGCACTCTCCTTCTGATAGGCGTTGATGAACTCCCAATTTTCCAGATAATTATCTACATTTTCCATCTTGTTTTTGCTCACTCCTCCCCGCTTTCCTCATTGCTGACATCCAACATATGCCTTTCACTGGACCTACCCAACAAGATGAACATTGGGTTCTTTGATGGCTGCCTATACTGAGGTACCCTCCTCCTCCTCCTCCCCATCCTCTGGATTCCCACTTCTCTTGCATGTGCATGTTCATGTCCTAGGCATGGGCCTTTTGTTACCTTCCACTGACCCCCCCCCCCCCACGCTAACAGATTGCATGACATCACAGTATTGACGTCACAGTCTTTTCATATCACAGAATTAACATTCACCTCCTCTCCCTACCAAGGCTTCATTTGTGCGATAGTCCAATATTGTTTGTTTTTTTTTCTTTGAAGTCTTATAATATTTTACAGTGCTAATTATTCACCCCTGTTCCTTTATTTCCTTAATTTCACATTTGTCTGTGCATCATTGTCTACTTTACTTTATTTTCTGTTGCATCATACATTTGCAATCCACAAGTTCTTACATAAGCAGCAGTAATTACTTTTTTCCCTTAGGCATAGATATTAAACATATGTTTACTGCAGTTTGTTATATATCTTTAAGTAGTTATGAAAATATTACATAATTTGGAGGCTTCTGACTATACCCACTTGACTGAATTATCCAGAAGTTATTCACTTCCTCTCATTATTTGTAATGTTTTTATGTTGTGTTCCATGGGGTTAATTTCACAAGTTGAGGGCCTGTTTCATTTGATACAACCTTCCTACCCTGTACACAGTCAACTGCCTTTCAGTGTCCATTCCTTCTCTTTTTCTGAAGTCACTTTCATTCCTTTGATATTTCTGCCTTCTACCTCTTCGACTTGCAATCCATCATGAACGCTTCTATGCAGCATCTTTATTCCATGACTTGTCTAACAGTTAACGTCTGAGTCACTCAAACCATCTAAAGTACTGAGGCCAATCTCCTTAGAGTTTTCTGTTTTTGTGTGTAGATCTCAATTAGGAGAGGGTTCTCATTTTTCTGCCCTTTGATATAATTTTTCATTTGTTTCCTTGCCTTTTTTTTCCATCTCCTTGTTGTTTCCGTTGTGATTTGTTTCTGTCTTTGTCTATTTTATTGGCATATAGACCATCTGCACTTCCTTGCCCCATTTACTTTTTTATTTATTTAACATTTAGTTACTGGGAAAGTCCAACTTGGAACAAAGCCAATTTTCTGCAGAGGCCTGAGGAGAAACAATCCAGACTTATATATTTTTAATGTGGGAAGAAAACAGAGTACCTGGACAAAACCCACAGGAATGCAGGGAGAACACGCAGACTCTGCACAGAAGGCACTCCAGTGAGAATCAAACCAGAGAAACCTCTTGCTGTGAGGTGTTATCTCCTCCTCTTGTTCCTCCGATTGTTCCTCCAGTTCCCCTGCTGTCTTGGGTTCGGCTGATGTTCAAATTGTTGTCATTTATTTCCCTGTCCACTTGAAAAACCTGGTTGTTATGTGCTGGACTAGGACCATTAACATCATTCAACCGCTGATGATTAGATTGTGATTGGTTGTTTCTGATTCTTTCACTTCTACGCAATGGTTCTTCAAAATTGGAATTAGAATTAATAACCTCATTGGGACCATTATTATTGTTAACACTAGGAACATTTTCAGACCTAGAACCCATGCTGTCTTGAATAGCATCCATGTGTGCAACTGGACGGGGGCATGGTATACCTTGTTTTGAGCATATGCTAGTACATCTCTATCAATTTTTTTCTTTTTAGTTGCTAACAATTTGTTAAAGGTAGCATCAATACTTGAATAAATTCTACAATAGTCATATTTGTACTGTCCAAAGCTATGATCGCCACAAATAGAATGTTCCATTATTTCAAGTTCAGTTTTAATGGTAGCAATTTCAGTATTATAAAAATTAACCAGAGCTTTGGTAAACTCAGCCGCTTGCCTATCAAATAATGCCAAGAGTTCCTTATGAAATGCAGATTCAGCAATTAATCCCGCAGGGTATCGCCACTGTCTGAGCCCTTTAGGGATAATTTTCTTATCTAAATATTCAGTTAAATAAGCAACCTCAAGCTGAAGTTTACGACATTTAAAAAGCTTTTGATCAAATGAGTTAAGCAAAACTGTTATGCAACTCGCATCACGACGTTGATTAAATCCATTCTGGTCATTTACTGTGTTAATAAAAAAATCCTTGTGTTCCAAGAAACCAGCCATGCTAGGGATGCTATTATCAGTGTTAGTTGCATTGTTACTATTAGAACGCTCCCCTACTGCGTTCATTTCTTGCCCAGGAATGATATTAGCTTCCTGTGCGCCTTCTCTAATGTTTCCTGAAGGCAAACAAAGCTGTACATCGCTAGTACGAGGGATAGCATGCCCTTGACCTGGCACATCTGCCAGACCTGAAGTATTAAGCATTCTTGTGCCATGTTTGAATTTTTGGGAAAGCGCCACTACTTTTCCAAGAAGCATGTTAACCAATAAAATCAAGTTACCAACAGCATTCGCTTCGCTGGAGTCTTTACTGTTACCCATGGTAGCATTAACATTTTCAGATGGTAACGTAAACAGTGGTTGCGACCCACTTTCACCATCTCCACTCCCACTCACCATAACGTCAAACAAAATAACCAAGAAACAGAAAAAACTACTGAAATACAAAAAAGCAGCAAGTGGAGTGGTAGGAGAAAGCTGGAAAAAGCTAATACAAGTCACGTATTGCTACCGCAACAAATTCTTTAATGTGGTAAGCGCTTTCAGTGGTACAAATGTTCCACCTTCATCAGACCAATCAATTAACCAATGAATAAAATAAAATAAAAATACAGTTTTTAAATAAACAGTAATAAAACCTAGTCTCTTAAGTAACATACACTATTACAATGCTATGAACCATATTAAGTTTACAAAACTTATTTTAAAAAAATATATATATATCAAAGCACAAAAAAGATAATCTAGGTAAGAATCAACAAACATATAAAGGTATGCGCAAATGTGGGCATTGCACACAATGTAAGTACATCCAAGTGACTACCATTATTAACATTAACCACAAAGAGTACACAATCAATGGCTCTTTTAATTGTGAGTCCAAAGCTGTTGTTTACGCAGCTTGTTGTCAAGTTTGTCCCTCATTTTACATAGGGAAGACCGAGTGTAAACTAAGACAGAGAATATATGAGCATTACTATGCAGTTAGTAAAGGGGATGTTAATAATGCTCTTGCAAGACATATTTTGCAATTTCCAACTCATGAGTTTTTATTTCTAGTTGTACATCAAACATCTTTAGACCTGAGAGGGGGGCCTTGGCAACTATTATTAGAACAAAATGAGTTGTATTGGCAAATTAAAACGGCTGCATATATTTTCCCCGGTCTAAATGAATATGTGTCTATTAAAGGTGTTTTAAAATTGAAAGCATTAAACAGATAAAACATTAATTTTTTGCATAAGGTTATTAACCTAATAGAATATTAATTAAATGTTCCATTTATGGTATGCAGTAACACATACAGAGATTTTTATTTATATATTCATTCTTATTTATATAGTATTATAATAATGATTAGATATTTGTTCCTGACCAGCATGCAGTTATTATATGTATTTTAATTCATTTTATTTGACTACATTAAGTCATATAACATAACCTTTATATTTATGTTTGTATAACTTATGTATATAAATTAAATATAGGTTCTGTATTTTATTTAATTATCAATTCATATTTGTGTGCCACTCCTATTGAGGTTATTAAATGCAATATTGACCATTGTAGATTTTTAAGTAAGCCCTAGTAGCATTAATTTTGTAATTTAGCAATTTTTCTTGAGATATATATATATTTTTTAAAATAAGTTTTGTGAACTTAATATGGTTCATAGCATTGTAATAGTGTATGTTACTTAAGAGAATAGGTTTTATTACTGTTTATTTAAAAAGTGTATTTTTATTTTATTTTATTCATTGGTTAATTGATTGACTCATAGAGTAATTGATAATTAATTGAGTAACAATAGTATATATAGGTATTTGTTACACGTTGTTCTTGGTCTGATGAAGGTGGAACATTTGTACCACTGAAAGCACTTACCACATTAAATAATTTGTTGCAGTAGCAATACGTGACTTGTATTAGCTTTTTCCAGCTCTCTCCTACCACTCCATTTGCTGCTTTTTTGTATTTCAGTAGTTTTTTCTGTTTCTTGGCCAATAATGTTTATCTCTCTTTCTTCCCACATGTTGCCCTCTTTCTTGATTCCCCATATACAGAATTCCCAAGTATTATCTGCTTCGCTTTGAAATATATCTCCCCAAATTATCCGTGTCAGCTTCCAGACTTCTTGTGCCTACCAACAGTCCCAAAATATATACAGCATTCCTTTCTTCCTTCCTTTTGAACTGGATAATTAAAGCATCTAATATCCTCCTTGCTGCCTTGCTGTAGCAATCTCTGGTGGGATATATACCATCTACACAGTATTCTGAGGCTTTCATCTCCCACTGTCTGTACATTTCTACATGTGCCTGAATTGTCTTCTTCCAGTATATCTCGCAGCTTGCATTCATCCTTTCTCCCTTTCCCGTTTTTTAATATTTTTTTTATTCTTCAGCTTTGTTCCTTCTTTCACCTGGATCTTCAAACAACTGTTTTGGTCTTTGTCTCCATAAGCTCTTCCATTTCCTCCAAGGTGCCATCTTCTTTACTTTTACTCTTCCTTTCTGCCTTATCCTTTCTTGTTTTGGTATCACTGTATTCTTTTTCTAGGTCACCCTGTGTACTCGCTAACTCTACCACTGGAACTCTGCTATTCTGTATTAACTCCTCCATTGTTTTAAATCTTTGCCCACCTTCCATTTCTCTGCATACAAAATCTTCCTCCTGAGCTGCCTCACCTCTTCTCCAGATTTCATTTTTCACTCTATCACTGCCCTCACCTCTCTGTCCCCCACAGTTCTTTTGAGGTTCCTTCGCCCTCCCTTGTGCATGTCAGTTCTTTGAGAACTGCTTCATTCACATATTTCCATAACCTTCTACGTGTGTTTCTGCTCCTTACTTTCTTTTGTCTTCCTCTCACCTTACTTTCTTTTTCTTAATCTCCATTTTTTTAGTTTCTATCAAGTGAATGTTTAACGTCAGTGCGTATGTAGGGATATGTAGCAGTCCCTGGTCCCCCTTTTTCTATTCATTCTAATTGTTGTCTTGGTCAGTTTTTTCCCCTTGCCTTTAATGACCAAGTTCTCTATGACTTTTTTGCATTTCTTCTAGCCTCTGTCTCAAGGACCTTGTTTGTATGTTCCAGAATAGGTGGAGACCTTCTTCACAGTATCACTATCCTTGCTGCATTCATTTTCATAAGTAATAACCCCCCCCCCCCACCAAAGTGTCTGTAGGTTTATCTCTACTGTCTGTATCATCCCAATTCAGAGCACCTGGTATTTGTAGAACTCCACAGCTTTTATGTCACCTAATCCTCTCCTGCCTTCTCTTCTTTTTTCCTCCCACTATTGTGGCCACATCTTCTGATATTAGGATGCTGAGATTTTCTGCCTTCCTTTTCTTCCAGCACAGGTAAACTGGGTCTGACTTCCTTTATGTGCTCCATCATCACAAGCAGGAAAAGACCTGGAGATAACTGTTACTCCTGTGAGTTGCCTTTTTCTATCCTAGTCTCCTGAAATAATCTTTCATTTATGGGCATTACATTTTATGGCCTATATCCAGCATATGAACACTTCCTCTATCTACCGTCGCTGCACTGTCTAACGTATGAATTCACACCTCTCCATATGAAAGGCCTTCTGCAGCTCAAGGAGTAGAGCCCCACCTATCTCTTCCTGCTTCTCTTCCTCCCTAAATATAAATTCCACCAGATCCCACCAGTTGTTCTGCCTCTCTTCCTTTCAAAAAAGCAATTTCCCTCTTGGTATTATTTTTTGAAATATTGCACTCAGTCTTTTTGTCAATCTTGGGGTTCAGACACCTAGGCCATGAGACATTTCCCTGTGGTACACTTCGTTGGGGACATATGGCTGAAGTGGCACTCAGTTGCAGAAAAATACAGCTGTTGCAAATTCCCTGTGTGCAAAGAAAAGAATGGGGTGCCATACCCACAACTTCAATAACTAAGTACATGGGGGGTTAATATTCATGGCAGCAGGCAGTATGGCAGGCATCAGCTGCAGGCTGGCCACTGGCCATGTGAGTGGCAGTAAACATGCAGTGCACAATGACCAGTGCCTTTAGAGAGTGTGTGTGTGTGTGTGTGTGTGTGTGTGTGTGTGTGTGTGTGTACCACTACCCCATTAGCAGTGTGCAGGGAGCATTACCTAAAATGCATTCTGGAGCATATATGTGATTACAACAGCATGCAAGATTTCTTCCAGGCTGTAATACACTTCTACATGCTATAATAATTAATCATGTACTGTGCACTGACCAGAACATTCATTAATGCCCCCATGTACTCAGTTATTAAAGCTGTGAAAATGGCATGGTGTGATTTTTTTTTTTGTCTACAGGGAATTCAAAACAGCCATATTTTTCTGCAGCTGAATATCACTTCAGCCATGTGTCCCCAACCAAATGTACCACAGAGAAATGTCTCACTGCCTAGGCACCTGAACAGGCCAATCTCTATACCAAAATCTTAATGTCTACATTTATCGAAGAGGTAATTCTTTAACTTCCAAATCCTCTGTTTCTCCTCACTTTCAAGTATCATGGTTATTCTGCCTCCCCTCGTGCTTTTAAATATTTTGACTGAGTCGCGTACTCTCTTGAAATCCTCATGTAGGACCTTCCACATTTCTTCCCCTCTCCTTGCCATTTGTAGAATTCTAAGGGGGAACTCCACCTGGCCTCTAGCCTTCTCCTTCATCTTGTGTATGACTTTCCTTTTTCTTGTTAACCCTGCATTCAGCACATCCCCTTGTTTATTTATTTATAAGGCCTTTCCTTGTTTCTATCCAGATACTTCTATGCCTTCCTGCTGTTTGTAAATCACCTGAAGTATTGCTTAAATCATTCATTGATTAGCTCATATTCTTTTAAATATTATACCACCCCCACATCTGCATCCTCATTTATTTCTTGACTAGCTGTTTTTTTTCTACCTCCAACTCCGTCCATCAGTAGTCCCTCCTGTACCATTAATACATTTCTTGCTTATTAATAATATGTTCTAACTCCATTCTTATTGCTTTTCTCTCTCTGATCTATAGTATTCGCCTTTCTGTTTAATTTCGGACTTCTTCTGTACCACCCCAGCTCTCTTTCTCGAAATCTGCTGTGCCCCTTCCTTCATTCCTTTGACACTTATGACAGTGACCTTGGTTCTATCCCACCAGGGTACCTCCATTTTCCCATATTTTTCTTGTGAGTATTGGCTCCGTTACTAGGCCTTGCAGTGTTTCCTTCTCCTAATTTCCTTGTAGTTATGGCTAGGCCCCTTCCAACCCTCCTCATTGTTTCCTGCACACCTACCTAAGTGTCACTGCTGCATGATCAGAAATGTATCTACTGTAGTTGGAATTATTCTATTAGTTCCATTTGGTTGTCTTTCTCTATGTTTTCTTTGAAGGAGTATTCTCATTTGGGTGAACTCCTTTCACTCTATATCCCCAGCCACCCTGCTACTTTCATCCCTTATTCTAGCTCTTGTCATAATGTCTTGTTATATTCCCTCCTTCCACATAACCTGTCTTTTTCTTCTTCTGTGGTGACATTGTAGTCATCCCTTGATAATTGTCTCTATTTTACCTCTTCTTGTCTGTGTCTATTAAGCAAAAAAGTACACAAAGAATCCTTCTTCATCCTTGTTTGCTATTTCTTCCTCCACCTGCTTTGTTGTCCATCTCTATAGATTAGGGTAGTCATACCACAGTATCATCTCTTTCTGTCTGATCTTCAGTTTTTTTTTCCTAGTTATACAACAATGTCCCCTAATCCGTTTTATCTTTTCTTGCACTCTCCTTCTGATAGGCGTTGATGAACTCCCAATTTTCCAGATAATTATCTACATTTTCCATCTTGTTTTTGCTCACTCCTCCCCGCTTTCCTCATTGCTGACATCCAACATATGCCTTCCACTGGACCTACCCAACAAGATGAACATTGGGTTCTTTGATGGCTGCCTATACTGAGGCACCCTCCTCCTCCTCCTCCCCATCCTCTGGATTCCCACTTCTCTTGCATGTGCATGTTCATGTCCTAGGCATGGGCCTTTTGTTACCTTCCACTGACCCCCCCCCCCCTCAAGCTAACAGATTGCATGACATTACAGTATTGACGTCACAGTCTTTTCATATCACAGAATTAACATTCACCTCCTCTCCCTACCAAGGCTTCATTTGTGCGATAGTCCAATATTGTTTGTTTTTTTTTCTTTGAAGTTTTATAACATTTTACAGTGCTAATTATTCACCCCTGTTCCTTTATTTCCTTAATTTCACATTTGTCTGTGCATCATTGTCTACTTTACTTTATTGTCTGTTGCATCATACATTTGCAATCCAAAAGTTCTTACATAAGCAGCAGTAATTACTATAACATATGTTTACTGCAGTTTGTTATATATCTTTAAGTAGTTAACAATCCAGACTTATATCTTTTTAATGTGGGAAGAAAACAGAGTACCTGGACAAAACCCACAGGAATGCAGGGAGAACATGCAGACTCTGCACAGAAGGCACTCCAGTGAGAATCAAACCAGAGAAACCTCTTGCTGTGAGGCAACAATGCTATTGCTGCACCACTTCTCTGATGGGGTTTTAGAATCCAGCACTGCATGACTTTCCTGTGCCTCTGCATCATTTCTTTTACACTGAAGGCTATTCCCCCATTTATTCTAGGAGAATACTATGTTTGGACAATTTCCATCAATTAGTCCTGACAGCCTGGTCGACATGGGCACACTGAGACAGTGTAGCAAGTGCCTCATGTTAACTGACAGCCCTCTTCTCCTGGCGCATAATTCTTCTACTTGTGAGAAATGCATCTATATCAGTAACCTGGAATCCATTCTCTCTTGCACCACAGCCAATACTCCTGACAAAGAGGAGATTGTCAGCACAAACACTGCACCACCCACTTCACATAGCCTAGCACAACACACACCACCTATGCAGAGGTCCTTAATAAAAACTTACCTAAACAACACAGACATCCAAAACACACTCACAAACATTTCACATACAACACCAAACACATCACACACAGCAGACAACATACCAGTGTCTCAACAACACAGCCCATAAGGCATAACAATAAACCAAACATTCTATTCATTGGCAACTCAGTTGTGAGACACACCGATGTCCCCATCACCAGACTCGGCAAGTAGAAGACCACAGTCAGTTGTCAGGTGCCAGAATCCGCCACATCACATACACACTTAAGTCTCACCACAACAGTTGCAAGTAAGACCCTGTCATTGTCTATGTTGGTGTAAATGACATCAGACATACCTCAATGGAAAATATGAAGAAAGACATGATTGAGCTCTCAGAGTATGTGACTCAGGCAGGTATGACCCTAGCCCAAAGCAGCATCCTACCTTCACCAAGAATTATACCACAGTACCAAAAAAAATAATTGACATCAACAATTGGCTTAATTTCTGATGTTTTTCCAGGGGATCCAATATCTGTCTGCCTGGGAAGACATGGTTGACAGGCCTCGATGCCTTGCCAGTGATGGCCTCCACCTGTCACACATGGGACTCCAGATCCTGGCTAAGGCTTTCACCTCCCCCATTGTGCCTTTTTTAGGGAATGACCCAAAGACAAATCTTCCAACATAAAAGATCTGTCAAAAAGCAAACTGAAGGTCATGCGGCTAAACTCTAGGAGCCTTAACCTGAACATGTACTCACTGGAGGCTCTCCTTGTACTGACTGGAAGATGCCAGTCTGTGCAGTCATGGAAACTTGGTTCAGGGCTGCAGAGAGCACCCCTGCCTTACCAGGCTATACCTCATTCCAAACATTCTGACCCCAAAATGAATCATAAAGACTAATGGTGGTGGAGTCTCTGTCTTCATTAAGGACAGGTACACCTACAGACTGGTTTTCCAGCATGACACATTGGAATTACTCAAGGTGAAACTGACAGTTGCCAAGACACCCATCCAAGTTATAGCCAGCTATAGACTCCCCTTCATGACTCAGGACACCCACTCCTCCTACCTGAACATAACATACTTGACTCCATCATGTACCTGCTAACACCCTAATCCTTGGTGACTTCAACTATTTTATTTTATTTATCATTTGTTGACCGGGAAAGTCCGACTAGGTTCCACAGAGCCTGTTTTCAGCGGAGGCCCGGGGAGAAATGCTCCAGATTCATGTCTTTGACTGGGTGAGCTATTCCTGCACTAATGCACTCACCCAATGATTCCTTGATTACATCAGTTCTAATGCACTAGGCCAGCTCAACTCATCCCTCACAAAGTGAGATAACATTCTGGACTTGGTTCTCACCAACATGGGTGATCGCTGCACCTCTCCCATAGTATGTTCTTCACCAATGAGATCAGATCATCAGCCTGTTTTATTTGAAGTTTCTATCCCACCCAGCACCCCTCACCCCCCAGCCATAACTATGCTAAAAAATGTCTCAAAAGCTGACTACAGCCTCCTAAGGGAGGGTATCAGTAGCTTCACACCACAGCGCCCCTCAGATGATGCAGACAACTATGTTGAATAGTACGCCAGTGCGGTATACAAGCACCTGTACAACTGCTTCGACTCAGCCATACTCAACAGAACAACCTGTTCCTCAAGGAAACACAAACCTGTCTGGTGGACATCCTTTATCAACAGGCTTTACAACAAAAGGAAGAAACTGTTGTCAAAGAATACAAAGGAACAAATTCCAAACTGGAAAAACTCTCTCATCAGCCTCAATAAGCAAATTAGATCACTAGTGAAAACCTCCAAAGCCAATTATGAATTGAAACTAGCCTCTGTAGCAAAGGGAAACCACAAATCCTTCTTCAGTTATATCAGGAAACTCCATGGCAAAGCCCAGGTTTGTTCCAAATTAGTAATTAACGGTACCACTTACACTGATCCAGTTGACTTAGCCAACCTGCTAGCAGATAGGTTCAATGCAAACTTCAACCCCCCCCATTCCCCCCCAAAGGCCCATTCAACATCCCCAATACTTGGCCCGCACCTCACATCTCCATAGATCAAGTGTTAAAGGCCCTACCACAGCAATGAACACAGCTTCCATGTGACCTGATAGTACCCCAGGCTGTATTCTACACCATCTCCAGCAAGAACTAGTGTCACAATTTAGCACCCTATTCAACCACAGCCTAAGTATAGGTTTCATTCCAGAAGAATGTTGAACTGCCATGTTCATCCCCTTGGACAAAGGTGGTGCCACAACTGACTCTGGAAACTATCAACCCATCAGCTTGACAAGTCTGATGAGTAAATCCATGGAGCATATTATTATGGATCTCATAAACAAGGACATAGGCAATCTCCAAGCACTTGACCTCACCCAGTTCGTATTTGTCAAGGGCAGATCTTGCCTGTTGAACCTGGTTGACTTCTTTGAGACTATCACCAAGGCGCTGGATGAGGGAAAGTCAGTACATACAGCTTACCATGACTTGGTCAAGGCCATTGTCACAATCCCCCACTTGGGCATTATCAAAAAGCTAACACTACTTGCAGTAAATCCCTAGCTCATCAGGTGGGTGGCCAACTGGCTCATGGATAAGACCCACAAGGTCAAAATAGGTGCCTACACCTCTGACAGCAGGCCTGTCACTAGTGGTGTTCCCCAGGGATCTGTCCCGGGCCCCTACTCTTTGGCATCTACTTCTCAGAGGTCCAGGCAAAGACAAAAGGCCTGTGGCTGACCAAGTTTGCAGATGACTGTAAGTTGGGTGCTGTCACTGACTCCCCAGATGATGTTAATATACTGTAAGAAGGTCTCGCACTGGTGCCAAAGTCATGGCCTTAAGTTAAATGCAAAAAAATGTATTATCGTACCATTAGGCAAAAACATGGCCCCTACTGATTAACACATCAACAGCAACCCCCTAAGCACACAACCTGTGGTGAGAGACCTACGTACTCAGGTTGACAACAATCTCACATTCGACCATCATGTAGCAGCAATGGTCAGAAAAGCCTTTTACTTAGTTCATCTCATAAGTAAAGGGGATTGCATCCAGAAAAAAGGAGGTTATTACCTCTCTGTACTCCTTTATTAGGCCAACACATGAGTATAATGACCCGCTTGGTATGTACCTTTCCAAACACCTGCACCAAATGGAAAAGTCACAGAAATACCTCACTAAGAGAATCCATGGCCTCCAACACCTGCCCTATATGGACAGGCTCAAATCACTATCACTTTACTCGGTATCATACAGATTGTTCAGAGGTGATCTGTGTCTCACCTACAAGGCAATATTGGACCCTGCCAAACTAGAGATGCTCGATATCGATAAGTCTAATTCCTCATGCATTACCTGCTCAAAAGCCCTAAACCTAATATGGAACATAAAAAAAAACTGCTGGAGAGACAGGTTTGTCACCCAGAGGCTGCCCCATCTCTGAAATAGACTTCCCATACATGTCAGAGTACCTTGCTGACCCTTTTCAAGCGCAACCTTGATGAGTGGATGGGAAACCACAAATTTGTTCCGGGGTTCCACCTGTGTCCCTCATTGACAGGGGGTGACAGGTGCTTAGTGAGCTTTCATTTTTGAGGATAAACTCTTGGCTAAGCTTGTAAGGGCCCCAGGGCCGTTAGCCTAGTAACCTCCTATAATCCTATGGATGTTACAGTTAAGGTAACTTGCCCTTTGTAAACTAACTAACAGTGGCATTGTGAGTTAAAACCCTTATTTCTGCTACCATGTCACATCAAATATTGATCTTAGCACAGCAAGAGTTAGAACCCATAAACCCTGTTCAACTCATATTAATTTGTGGCAGCAGGTGGGATAGTATGACTGCTCATTACAGCACAAAGGTAAAACTGGGCAGTGTTCATTATTAATGGAGTTACTGATAAAAAAAGGACAACATACTTTATCAAGGGAAAAGCACTCCCTTGGCCACCCAGAAGGGGTAGCTAGATAATGTTCATGAGATCATGAACTAGTTGTAAAGATTGACATTTAGGTAGTCTACATATTTAGTCATAGAGATAGTCAGGCCTAGGCCTAAATAGTGCATGTTTTACAGAGTGTTACAATCAGTATATACAATTTCTGTAATGTCTGGGGATTGCAAAGTGTGATGCACAAGACACACTGCATGAACTTTGACTTAGCACAATTGATGTTAAGGTATTTTTCATTAAATAAACCAGTTAGGTAATTGCCAAGGAGAAGATTGGAACTTCATATTGATATACTGTCTGAGCTCTTCATACAACGTAAACATCTACACAAAGGACAGCATTAAAGAGGGAAGGTTAATAATATTAATTGTTTATTATACATGGATAAGAGAATTGGTCCAGGATGGACCCCTGAACAGCCCCCATTAATAAACAGGGAATCTGCTGTGGGGGGGTAGGACAGTATAGTAACATGAAAAGTAAAATATCTGAGTTGGGTCATCAGAAAGAACAGCAGCAGTTGATTTGATATGCCTGCATGAATGTACTACAGAATGATGTCTGTCCATAAGAAGAAGTTAGTGCCAATGTTTCTATCCTTTATAGATCAATGTAGTTTATCTGTTTAACTAATCAAGGAGCTATTTAGAAATTTACTTTTTTACTTCACTGAAAAAAAAAAAACGGAAATGAGATACATTTGAAATTAGCAGAAGAACCACTTATGACTCTTAGAGATGGAAGTGACAAAACCTGTTTCTAATTTTTGGGAAAAACATCCAGAATCAGAGATTGACTGATATGTTCACTATGAATAATCATGTATGATTTAATTGGCATGTAAGTAGTCAAAAATATTTAATACCTTAGACATACATGTAAATTGTTATGATTTTTGCAGAATGTTTTTTGCCTGTTCCTTATAAAGTTTTGGGATGTATAACAAATCACTGAAGATTAAAGTCACCAAATAAAAACAAGCATGTGAGTTTTGGTCTTCACATCATTCAGAAACTGCATGCTAATGCAAATCCTATTATTCTAGCATATAGAAGTTTGTAAAAGCAATAATTAAAAGCTGTCCCTATGTTAGTTCATTTTCCCCAACAATATTTTAAAACAATTATGTTGGGCTTTGTCCAGATTTCTAGCACTAAGAAGTTGAAAGGTATGACCTCAGGATGTCACTAATCAAGACCAGATTTCTCTCTAGGGGCTTGGAGGGTATAACAGTAAATATATGGTGGGCCTGTGTAGACATGTATTTAAAAAAATAGGAAAAATGCTAGTAACTTAAGGGGGATAAAAACATTAAGAAAATGGATTTAACAATTTGTTGTTTAAGGAGCTGAAATATTAGATATAATGTGTTACACTGTAAAGATGCTGGAGGTAAGTGAGTTATGGGTAAACAGAGCGGTGCAGGCAGTATCTATTCAAAGTTATTCAGTGAAAAAAATATGCTAATAACAGAGTACTAGGCTAAGCTGACAGAAATATTAATACAGGTGGACATGTATGTTTAAAAGAGGTAGCATGCTAGAAAAAGAAAAGCTACCAATGATCCAGGGATTTCTAGGGGGCAAACACTGAGCATGCTAAAGCATTGAATGGTGATCGACTAAAACAGTGATGAGGTGTTAACGGCTGGCTTATGTCTAGATATGTGAAGTACATTATCATATGACACAACAATCAAATCATTACAACAAATGTATAAAGACCATTGCAACCAAGTAAAGCCCCACACTGCAAACACATCACAGTGAATACAGATATGTTAGGCATTCAGTCTTAATATGACACATGAAAGCATCATAGCTCTTAAAAACAAGCTAAAATATAAATAAATGACAGGCCTTATAAGATTATAACTTATTACAGGTAACTATTGTGAAAAGCTGTTACATGCATACTGAGTACAACAACAGGGTTTAAGTGGATCATGTCCATAGGGTTAGTGAGATTAACAAGACGCGTTGCCTTAGCAAGGGCTAGCTGACGTTGAATATTGCAAAGGTGTGGTAATCATTTTTTTTGTAGCTATTGTTCTCTCTCACACTGTGGTCCCAGTATAACCATACAGATATTTCCTTATATCACTCTGCTATAATCTCACTTCTATCATTTTTTTAAGCCTCTTACCTTCTTATATATCTCAACACACTTACCTTCAGACCTCAGCACTCCACTGATTGTTCTCCTCGATCTTCTTCTTCTTTTGGCTCTACCCGTGCCGTTCGCCCTGTGGGCTCACTCCGCTCCCATACACCACCCCCAATTCCCACCCGCCCCCAGTTGTCCTACACTTATCACCTTGCCACTCCCCCTCATCTGACACCACTCCCACTCATCAGAATCAATCAGCATTAACCAATCATTCACAGGACCCAGCCCTATTACTCAAACTCTCTCCAGTCTCTTACTATATGCTAATTATAAGCACCTCAACTCTATTTTAAACCAGCATTACTCAAATACCCCTACAATGCCTCCACATACTTTTAACAAATCTTCAAACTCTAATCCTATTTACTGCCTAATACCCCCACTTATAATTCTCTATCTTCCCACAGCCTATGAATACCAACACCTCCCTGACACCCACTACCCTAGAACCAAAACCAGTACTACTAATCAGCCACATAATTCTAATCAACCACTACCCCACCTCTCATCAAACTCTTCTAACGCAAAAACTCAACATCCCATTTGTGCTTCATATATTAATCCTAGAACTATATACTACCACAAACTCTTATTAAAACTCTAGAAACTTGCTATTAGATTACTACCTAACCTCACAGTGGATGGTGACATCCACCCTAACCCAGGCCCAACCCCACCTGTTACTATCAGCCCCACAAATAACACCCATACTTGCCTACGAAACTCAAATAATGCTCCCAACTCACTCATAGTGTGTCACCTAAACATTAGAAGCATAAACAAGAAAATTCACTACTTACATGCCCTCCTAGATATCCACTCCCCTGGTATACTATGTCTTACTGAGACCTGGCTCAAGCCTGCTACCATTTATAATGAGATTATACCCCCAGGGTACAATATATTAAGACTTGATTGCATCTCTAAGAAAGGAGGGGAGTAGCCATCTTGTATGCAGCCACTCTGGAAGTATCCAAAACTAGTACCCCAAATGCCTTGTTTACTAACAATGCAGAAATACTCATCACAAAGGTCCAACTCAACAAATGCAAATCTATAAACATTGCATGTATCTATATTCACCCAGGTGACAACACAAATACCTTGGAGGGTATCCTCCAATGGCTCTCCACTAACTGCCCCCAGGAAACTATTATTCTCGGGATGTTAATATCGACTGGAATACTTGCTCCTTAGACTTCCCCTCCACCCATATAAATTTGCATGGCTTCTCCCAGATGATATCTTCCCCACCTAGAATCATTAAGCCTAACAAAAAGGAAAGTATCCTAGACTGGATATTAATAAACAACCTACCTCTGATATATAAAACAGGCACCCTACCTGAGGACTTTAGCGATCACTTCCTGACTTATATAATCAGAAAAATAAATGACATCCCTCAACAATTTTCCTTTAAAACCATTAGACGTTGTAAGAACTTTATTCAGACTAAATTTCAGAATGAACTTATCACATGTGACTGGTCCACCCTATGGCTACTTCAACTAGATGAAGCGGTCTCATACTTTAACTCTACATTTCTTGCTATCCTGGATAACCATGCTCCCCCATGCGCTATCAGAACTAATAACAAAGTAGCACCATGGCTGTCCAATGATACAATACAGGACAAAACATTATTAGCAGAAACAAAGCATAGACCTCCTGGAGAACCACTAAATCCCCAAAAGATCATCTTATATACAAACACCTGAGAAATGATACAAAGAAGTCTATTATGCTAGACAAAAAGAATTACTACTGTAATCTGCAACAAAAGCACCAAAATCAACCACAAAAATTCTGGTCAGGCATAAACAAACTTCTCCACACAGGCCAATCAACTACCCCTACCCCCTTAACTACCCTCCAACAACCTCCTAAAATTGTTGCTAAAACCTTTAACACTTTCTTTACAGAAACCGTGCAATCTCTAGCCAGTAAGCTATCTCCCTATACCTCCAAGTATCACCAACCCCACATCTGATAAAAAGATCCCCTTTAAGCTTGATCCAGTACCAGCATCTTTATTAAGTCTCTACTTAAACAACTGAAACCCACCACCCTTTCAGTAGACCTACTACCTGCAAAATATCTCCAAAAAGCCGTTAATGAAATAGCATACCCCATATCAATTTTAATCATTAGAACTATCCACGAAGCCTATATCCCCTACATCTGGAAAATCCCACACATTGTTCCTCTTAATAAAGGGGGAGATTCCACTGAAGTCTCAAATTATAGGCCTACAGCCATTCTGACTCCCTTGGCTAAAATAATGGAAAAATATATCCACAAGCAATTTCTTGCCTATCTGAATCAAAATACTCTCCTAGCCCCCTACCAGCACAGATTTAGATCTTGCCATAGTAAAACCTCAGTCCTTCTCTCCTTCTCCCATACAATAAATCAAAACCGTAATGACAACAAGCTGTCCTCAGCCCCCTTCCTTGACCTATCCAAGGCATTTGATATGGTAAATCACCAGCCACTCTTAAACACATTTAAATCACTCTCTATAGATAACCTAGAAACTACCTGGTTTCATTCTTACCTATGTGGCAGACAAGAAACTGTACTATGGAAGAATAACCTATCGTCCCTTTTACCAGTCACCCTTGGAGTCCCACAGGGATCTATATTAGGTCCCCTCCTTTTCTCCATCTTCATTAATGACCTGTACAAAGTCATCCCTGATGCAACTTGTATTCAGTATGCAGATGACTCAACCCTAATCTTTTCTGCCACCTCCCCCACAGATTTACAATCCTTGTCCCAAATCACTTTCAACAAAGTAGAGAACTGGCTCACTGGTCACCAACTACTATTAAACCCAAATAAAACCAAACTATTACTCTTCTTCCCAACTCGCAAGGTCCCTTCACCACCTCTCACCATAATATCTAACAATGGTACCATAATTTCCCCAGAACCTAGTACTAAACTACTGGGAGTGATCACTGACAACAACCTCAAGTTTGATGCTCACATAGACAAAACTATTAAAACAGTTAATAAAAAATCAGGCTCTTTATACAGGATTAAACCATTCCTAACCCCATCTGCTAGAACTGTTATTACCCATACACATCTGCTATCGACCCTTCTTTATGCCTCACCCATCTTTGTAAACCTAAGCAAATCAAACCTCAATTAATTTACTAGGTGCTACAATAACATTGCCAGATGTGCCACAGGATCAGCTTTGGAACCCATCACTGCCTTAACCTTCAGTCGTTAGACTGGCTTGAACTACCCTATCAACTGCAATATAACCAACTAATAGTTGTTCACAAAATCCTCTACCAACCAGACAGTACACCCATACTGAAAATACTTTTACCCCCTACAGTAACCTAAAATCCCTTCGCTCTTACAAAAAATTGCTAGCGCAAACTGTCAAAACCAACAATTCAGCTGGTGAATCACGATTCTCCAACTCTGCTGGTACAAACTGGAACCTACTTCCTGCTGAACTCACCACTGACCCCTTCTTATCCCAATTCAAAAAATCTCTTAGGAAATACCTAAAAATACAGTGGCTTTGTCCCTGTACAAACCCTGACTAACTCCCACTCAAATATAATACATAAATGAGAATCTCATTACAAGAATAAAACTCTGACTCTCTAACTGTTTAAATTAAAGTTAAAACTACACCATGTATGATAACCACCTTAATATATGTGTTTTCCTTTTTCAGATTAAATCTTTAACTGTTTCTTTCTCAGCTACTTGCTTCGAACCTTTGCTGTGTGTATGTGAGAAAAACATGTACCTGTGTGTACATATCGTTAAACAAATCTCAGTTTTGATTTTACTTTATTTACACTTGTTTTTGTACATTTGGAGCTTTTCTCCCCGGGCCTCTGCTGAAAATGGACCTGTATCCAGTCTGACCTTTCTGGTTAACAAATGTAAAATAAAATAAATAAAATTGTACGCATATAGGAAGCACATGGGTGAAAAAGCAAACAATCTGGGTTAACCTATAAGCAAACCATAAACATTAAAGTGCTGTGAAATACTAATGCAAAAAAATCTATGAATAAATAACCAACCAACTGAGGGAATGGAAGCTGGGTATGATAATGTGGACACAATCAAATGCTCAGTATACTTAGTGAATGGCAGATGACAGAATATTTTTATAGGTTTTATGGATGGTCTTGTTTCAGGTACAGGTTCATGTCAGGAGTGCTGAAGTAACACAAAAGAAAGGAAACGTGAATGAAGCAGTAAACAAGGAAACACATTGAAGGAAGTGATATCAAACTGATTTGAGTAAACAGATAATAAGCCTGAAATGTGGAATGCTTGCCCATTAATAGTATCGTGCACTTCTAATAACAGGACTTATAATGCAAACTGAGAACTGTGCAATGTATAACATCCAGTACCAACAGAAATATCTAGTCTACAGCACTAAGAAACTAAGCAGAACATGTTCACATCTCCATCCCTCAACAGAATATAGCTAGCATTTGCATGTCACTTATTCACATTAGAAATTAACCACAATGTTTTCAGTCTTTTATTTCTGCTAATTCATTCATTCATTCATATAGTTCTAGCAGCTGCTTTATCCTTTACAGAGGTATGAGTGAGGAGCATATTATTCTAGTGTTCAACAGGTAAATAATAAAGAAAAGTTCAGGACTTGATGTCAGTCTATTGCCGGATTCACACTGGTACATAAACACACTAAACAAAAAAACTAAAAAATATACTTGTTTTCCCACCTTTCTAAGCTAGTATAGTCCAGTTTTTAGGTTAGTGCTGAATTCAGGGCTGTGTTACAAGTTTCTGTGTTTGCCCATACCTTACTTGGATAGAAGGAAGTTTCTCTGTTCACTGTGAGAGAGGGAGCTTTGAGCAACCTATCTCTCCCTGGAGGAGTTGTTTCAGCTACATATTGTACTTATTTTAATGCCTGCACTTTAACAAAGTCGTTTTTGTGTTTAAATTACCTGTTTAACTGTTGTAGGCTACACACTCAAGTGTGATGGCCATTTCTGTGCATTTCAAGTGTTTTTTGATTGTATCTGCTTTATTTTCTGAAAAAAAAAAACAACAAAACAAAATATACTTGTTTCCCCGCCTTTCTAACCTAGTATAGTCCAGTTTTTAGGTTAGTGCTGAATTCAGGGCTGTGTTACAAGTTTCGGTGTTTGCCCATACCTTACTTGGATAGAAGGAAGTTTCTCTGTTCACTGTGAGAGATGGAGCTTAGAGCAACCTATCTCTCCCTGGAGGAGTGGTTTCAGGCCAGAAATTAGTAGTTTATTGACCATTTTGGACTAATTTCTATCTCTTTCATTTCCCTGCTATAAAACCCGCATTTGCAAGGTTTTTGTGCTAGTATACAGCTCAGCAAGCTCCTGCCTGGTGTCCTGCAGAGTTCTACAGCAGCAGAAAGGCAAAATAGAGACTTTGGAGTGATTATGTATAATTTTTCTTCATTTTCTTGCTTTCTTTAGCTAATTCCACCAAAAACAGCAATTTTCTAGAGTTTCTGTGATTTAAAAAGCTTGTTTCAGCAACACATTCTACTTATTTTACTGCCTGCACTTTAACAAAGTCATTTAACTGTTGTAGGCTACACAGTCAAGTGTGATAGCCATTTCTGTGCATTTAAAGTGTTTTTTTGATTGTATCTGCTTTATTTTCTGAAAAAAATAAAAAAAACTTGTTTTCCCACCTTTCTAAGCTAGTATAGTCCAGTTTTCAGGTTAGGGCTGTGTTACAAGTTTCTGTGTTTGCCCATACCTTACCTGGATAGAAGAAAGTTTCTCTGTTCACCATGAGAGAGGGATCTTAGAGCATCCTATCTGTCCCTGGAGGAGTGGTTTCAACCCAGAAATTAGTAGTTTATTGGCCATTTTGGGCTAATTACTATCTCTTTTATTCCCCTGCTATAAAACCCACATTTGCACGGTTTTGCGTGCCAGGCAGCACCGGTTAGCTAGGGTATAACTATTCCTGGCTCCACAAAGTCTGAGCTTCAGTTTTTCCTTTGGAACTATACAAACTTTTAACTTAAGCACTCAAATCTTTCACTTCTCATACCGGCACTTGCTCCAAACTCAAAGCAAGCACTAATAAACCTTAGCACTAGACCCCCCCCCATACTGTAGAGAAGGACAAGGCTCTCTATTCGACCTTACCAGCCAATCAGTAATACAGTTCAATGTACCTATCCAGGCATGTCCAAAGGGCAGTTTCAGGTGTATTCTCCAGTCCAACTGGTGAATCTGGGCATTTTGAGGCAATGTTACAATTGCCTCATGTACGCAGACAACTCTCTCCTCCTTCCACCAAACACTAATGCATGCGAGAGATGCAATTATACAGCCAAACTGGAGGCTAAGCTCTCTCAACCCAAGAGTGGACCAGGCAGTCAAGAGGAGAAGGGAATTACTTGCATCACACCACCAGTCTCACATAGACCTATGAAACCAGCACCGGCAAAAAACGCACATAAATACACGAAAACATACTCAGAGGCTCTAAATAAAAATCTGCAGAAGCAACAGAGACCTCCAAAGCAGACATCCAAGCAACCTCCACCCCCTAACACAAACCATGAAACACATACTTTACAAAACCAGTGTGCCACACAATCACAGCCCTTAAGGCAAAATAACATACCCAACACACTAGTAATAGGTGACTCTATAGTCAGGCATACTGACATCCCACTCACTAGGCTGAACAAGGAGAAAGTTTCTGTTAGCTGCCTGTCGGGTGCCAGGATCCACCACATAACACAAGCACTCAGGTCACTCCAGAACAAGTATAAATATGACTCTGTCATTGTCCATGTTGGTGTGAATGACCTGTGGGAAACATAAAGGTCCTACCAAACACCCTGATATTGGGTGATTTCAATTACACAAACATTAACTGGGAGAACTACTCAAGTACAAACTCCCTTGCCCAACATTTCCTAGAATTTATAAACTCAAACACCCTGGATCAACTGGTCAACACCCCCACCAGAGGTGACAACATATTGGACCTGGTCATCACCAACATGGGCGACCGGTGTTCCACACCGGAGGTCAACCCCTCTCTTGTTAGATCTGACCATAAACTAATCACTCTGGATATACACATTCCGCCACCACCCCTGGTCAAAGAAATCACAGTGAAAAACTTTTTAAAAATTAAACTTCACGTTACTTATGACCGAGGTGGGAAGTTTCAAAGCCCCCATGCTAAAGGATAATGCTGTCCAAGCTGCAAAATCCTTTACTAATGCACTCTATGGATAGTTACAAGAATGCATGGATCATGCTATCCCAAACAAAACCAAAACTCAATCCTCCAAGAAAAGGAAACCAGTCTGGTGGACCCCTGCCATAAGCAAGCTATACAATAGAAGGAGGAAACTAGTACAGAAAAGAGTAAAATCCCAAGAAGGGAAGACAACCCTGATTAGTATCAGCAAGAAACTACGTTCCCTCATAAAATCATCCAAGGCTAGCTTCAAAAGAAAAATTGCCATGGACTCCAAAGATGACCACAAGGCATTCTTTAGCTATGACAAGAATCTAAGTGACAAGTCTCAGATCTGCTCGGAGTTAGTGCAGAATGGCACAAAATACACTAAACCGACCGATATAGCCAACATCCTGGCAGACAGGTTCAGTGTAAACTTCACTCTACTCTCACCGCCAAAAGGGCCCATAACTATACCAGAAGAATGTAGTGCCCCTGAAATCACAGACACTCAGGTTAAAACAGCCCTATCCAAAGCCAAAAACACAGCATCAATGGGTCTGGACGGTGTCCCAGGCTGTGCCCTACATGAGCTCAAAGATGAACTAACCCCTCATCTAAACACACTGTTTAAACTCAGCCTCTCCACAGGCTACGTGCCCACAGAGTGGCACACAGCAACAGTTATTCCACTCCAAAAAGGTGGAGCCACAATGGATCTCGGGAACTATTGCCCTATAAGCCTGACTAGCTTGGTCTGCAAAGCTATGGAGTGCATCATCATGGATCTCATTAACAGAGACATTGGAAACCTCCAAACACTGGACCCTACCCAGTTCAGCTTTGTTAAGGGCAGATCATGCCTCCTAAACCTGGTGGACTTCTTTGAGACAGTTACCAAGGCTATAGACGAGGGAAAGGTGGTCCACACAGCCTACCTAGACCTTGCAAAGGCCTTTGACACCATTCCCCACTCAGGTATTATAGACAAGCTCACCAGCCTGAACATAAACCCCTACGAAACAAGATGAGTTGCCAACTGGCTCATGGACAGAAACCACATGATAAGAGTTGCGGGAGCTAGGTCTGACTCTAAACCGGTTACAGGTGGCATTCCCCAGGGCTCAGCCCTAGGACCCCTCCTGTTCAGCATATACTTTTCAGAGGTACAGACAAGCACAGGTGGACCTATGGCTGACCAAGTTTGCAGACGACTGCAAACTAGGGGCTATAAGTGACTCTCCGGCTCACACAGACATCCTCCCAAAGGGTCTCACTGAGACAGATACCTAGTGTCAAAACCATGGCCTCAAGCTAAATGCCAAAAAGTGAATAGTCATCCCCTTGGAAAAAAAACAAAGTACCCACAAACTACCACATAGGTGGTAGCGCCCTAAATACGGAAGACATAATAAGGGATCTGGGGACCCAAGTAGATAGTAACCTCTCCTTTGATAATCACATTGCCAAAGTGGTTAGAAAATCCTTCTATGTGGCCCACCTAATCACAAAAGGGCTTGCATCCAGATCAAAAGAGGTTATTGGGCCCCTCTATGCATCACTCATCAAACCCATCATAGAGTACAATGCCCCATTTGGGATGTACCTTACAAGACACCTGCAACAACTGGAAAGACCACATAAGTACCTCACTAAGAGGATCACTGGCCTCAAGCAGATGGTCTATGCAGCTCAAGTGAAGAAACTCCAGCTGTACTTGGTTGCATATCGCCTACTCAGAGGTGATCTCTGCTTGGCATACAAGGCCATGGCCAACCCAGAATTGATGGACATGCTCCACCTAAAGAAAACCATATCCCCTCGAGCCACATGCTCCAGGGATCTAAACCTCACCACAACAATAAATAGGATGTGCTGAAGGGATAGATTCCTGTCCCAGAAACTTCCCATGCTCTGGAACAAGATTCCAATCTACATAAGGCAGAGCTCCTCGCTAACCTGCTTCAAGAGAAACCTTGACGAGTGGATGGGAAACAGAAAGTTTACCCCAGGGATCACTTCAATAGCTCTGATGAACAGAGGCACAGGGAACTAATCTAAGGGGGGGGGGGAGGGAGGAGTGAAAACCAACACATTCTGGCTAGGCTTATAAATGCTATTGGGCAGATAGCCTAGTACCTTCCTATGAACCGAAATAAAGTTACACACACACACACACACACACACACACACACACACACACACACACACACACACACACACACTCACACACACTCTGCATTGTACATTTATGGGCAATTTAGAAACTCACATATTCACCTCATCTGTTTGGAATGTGAGATGAATCCAAATCATGCAAGAAAAATCTGTGTGGCCACTCAAAGGATATGCGGATATGCAATCTACAAGCAGAAAGACTGAAATGATCCAAATAATCAAGCATAGTATGCTGTATATCAATGCATGGTAGCAAAGAATATACAAGCAGCATAATATCATGAACAGCAAGACTCATGAAAGGTGTAGCTACTCCAGTCTACGCAGTGTCTGTGATATTTCCAAAACAGTAACGGTAACTTTTAATTCAGATGATGTTGTTCTTCAGGGCCATATAGAAGGGTACAAAGTTGATTGGCATTTGATTGAAATATGACTCCATTTATGTACAGAAACAAATGTGTATAATAAATTGCTATCTCATACTGACAGAGGCATGGAATATGCAAGCAAATCTACAACAAATAACTATGGCAACTGACCATTTTCCTTCTCCGGTGCTTGCTGCGCTTTGCTCCAGGTACACTTACAATTACTAGGTGCAGGACTTTATTCCAGACTCTGGTTAGGTATTGGAGTTGGTATAATGGTTCAGGTGTTTACCTCACAGTAGCAAGGTGCAGGGTTTGGCACTCTTCTTTGAAAGAGAAACTGGCTAGGCCTAAATGCCTGACAAAGGCAGTTAGTCTACTATTTACCTATGATCCTATATTTCACTTACATGATAAGGGAATGAAGAGCACTGTTCACTAAAATATTATAAATAAAAACAAGATATTTTTACAATAAGTCACAAATACAATCATATATATATCTTACTGGCCTGTAGGTTAATCTGAACCTATATAGCCTTCCTCTGGAATCGACACTCCAGAAAGGCAACTCCCTCTCTCATTTCCTTTATGATGACTGCAGAAATTAACAAGCCCTTTTTTATTTATAATTACTGTCTCCTTAATGTATTTACTGCCTTTACATGCTTTCAAAATAGTAATAGGACTTCCTAGTATGACAGGGTTTAAGGACACTACCTTAACCTCTTGAAAACTTGTCACCAACTCACTTCATCCTCATCCTAGGAACTTATAAGCTGCCAAGTATTCCTTTAAGAAATGTATAATCTGGAATACATTGCAAGAATTATATCGGACATGCTATCTTTGCTAATGCTCACTCTAATACCATTGTCAGAAGCATGAGGATATTGTCTAATGTGAAGAATGGATAAAGGTCAACGGAGTATAATGCCTGTCATTATAAAAGTCTCCTTGATGCACTCTATTCACATGTGTTTTAAGCGCTGCTTAATATGGTGCACTTCTGCTGTTACATCTCTGATCTTTCACTGGCAATGAGTTAAGTAACTGGGTATTTCATAGCCTGAGTGAGGACATTTTGTCATCATAACTACATAATTAATAAAGAAATATATTCTATGAACTGAAGTGAGGTACAGTTTTATCCTCCAACTATTGTACATGTGCTACTGTTCATGCAATATGCAGCTGAGGTATTTGAAGGTCACAGACTCTAGGCTGGCAGGGTCACTAAGTATTACTCAAAGCTGCCATTTTTAAATATACAGCAGAGACACAGACTATAAATGTTACTAAAATTCTTAGCATGCACACACACAGGATGTTTTGGGACTTAAGGGGATCAGATTAAAGGTCACATCACTGTGGAGGTTAAGGACTAATAAATGCAAAGGAAATCATTCACAAGGAACTCTTGGGTTTAACACATAATATCCTTTCAAAAATGTCATGACATTAAACTTACTCTGGAAGTGGTGTGGTGTCAGACAAAGCTATAGTACATTGTCCACTAACTTTTCTAGCCGTGCATACATAGGAAGTGACAGCTGTTGTCAGAAACAACATCAACTTAAAAAGAAAAAAGAGCAAATGGATAATAAAAACATGCAGATACCATATATACAACTACAGATAGAGATAGATATTATAACTATATATAGCATATATACATGATACGGCTAGTTTCTTGTCTTCTAGTATTTGGAAACAGTATCAGAATAACATATCATTATGCACTAGTTCTAATGTGGGTCAAAAATAAATAAATAAAACATCAAGATCCAGGCAGTCTGTTATCTAGAATGACTCATAGAATAGGCTGCTGTAAGCAGTGATTGTTAAATTGGGTGCTGTATCCACCAGATTAGAATCATATTAGTGTCTGATCGTTATATTTAATTTACCTCTGTTATTCTCTGTCAGGATGTCCCAGTCCTAAAGTACAGGTACTGTAAACCATATATTAATGTTAAATTATAGTAAAATCAATAAACCTAGTGCACTCAATGTCTTATTAGCTAAAAAGGAAGACACAAAAAGGTTTTGGAAGCAAAGAACAATTTGTGCTAAATCAGCGGACAAAATGAATGTGGAAATGAGAAGTATTGCAGACTATTTACTGCACAAGTGAAAGGATGAGAAACCAAAGGAAAAGTTCATTACTTACACATTTAAATTAGTGAGCAATTACAAAAACATAAAATTGACTGTGGTCAAAAGTAAGTAATCCCAAAGGATATATTGTCCTTTGTCTTTACTCAGATAGTCTATAAAAGGCAAGGAGGAGACTGCAGCCAAAGGTACCTTAAGTAATAACACCAAGTCTTATTAGAGCTAATAGGAAATCAAATATGGAGAAATATAGCTTAAACATAGCTAATCAGATACAGTAGTTTGCAAAAAATATTACAGAAGGCTTATAAGATATTAACACGATGGTATATACAATTCTAAACTGAAGATAGAGTATTTATCCATTTTGTTTGCACTGATTCTTGCAACCCTTTCATTTGTTTCAGACATTACTTAGCATGTGTGCAATCTATGACCACTTTTTTTTAACACTAGCAGTTTTATTGCATTGCATTGCTATAGTTCATATGTTCACTGATAACCAGCCTTCATGCACATCTCCCTTTTTTACATAAATAGTTATTCCGTCTAGTCCAATCATTCCAACCTGACTGACTAATTAATTCATTAAGCATTATGTATATTAATAATTAGTAATGGGTATGTTTGCATTGATGGGCCGGTTCTCCAAACTTTTTTTCAATGTTAAATTCCCTGATGCTTTAATTCAATGAAGTATACCCGTCAAAGCTTCAGCTCACAGGTTTATAGGTTCAGAGCTTTATACTAATTTAGGGATGGAGGCCAAGTGAGAAGCTTGACTATGTCAAATGTATAATAATTTGGAAAGACTAATTCACTCTGAAATGGTTGCAATTAGTACTTAGGAAAGGCATGAATTTGCAGTTACTCATCAAGTCAAGGTTTGTTGTAAAGGTTTTCATGAAGGTATCATATCTGATGTGTAGAGGGAGTTTATTTCAAAGCTAAGGCTGTGTTTCATAAGAAGCCTTTCACATCAGCAGATATTTTGAATCGTACTGTGGAGGTTTTTATTGCTAGTTGATATGCTTCATTTATGAAGGTGAAAATTATTATTATTTATTTATTATTTACTGACATTTGATTACCGGGAAAGTCCAAAAGGGTAGGAGCCCATTTTCTGCGAGGGTCCATGTGGAAAGGCTCCAAAGTATTACAAATCATTCTAAGACCAAAATATTTTACAGTCTTTAAAATAATACAAAAAACTACAGTTTAAATAATTATGCCACATTAAACATAATATGAAAACATTGCTTAAGAATACATACAAGTTATGTGATAATGATTTAATAGTTAAGACAAATTTAGCCAGTTTATAGAGAAATTAAAGGTAAGTTACTATAATGCAAACAGGAATTGCAATATAAAGTAAGAAAAAAGCAGGGTTATGCTATAGTTAGAAAGAAAGCCATGGAGAGACACTGTTAGAAGTAAAGAAGTGAATGAAGAAGGGAAAGTAAAGAGATGTAAGGTATGAATCGGTATTTGTTCACATTTACAGATATAGTTTACTCTGGGGTTGAGCAAGAACAGAGACAGCATTTGACTAGGAAGTCTTTCAGATTGGTTTTAAATGATCGGAGGGAGGGAGGGTATTGACCTGAGGGATAGAGAATAGGAGTTCCAGGCCTTAGCAACAAGGTATGAGTACAGGCAATGCACAGCAAATTGGATGGTTTGTAGACAGTCAGGAGTTTTTTGGTCATTGGATCATAATGACCAAGTGGGAACATAGCTGTCTAGAATGTTATTTGGTGCTAGACAAGCAGATGGATTCTGGATAATTTTATAGGTGGTAAAACGCTATGTATATGTTAACAGGTGTAGTGCTAACTAATTTTTAGAGCTATACAGTGCTAGAATCTGAACAGGGTGTTTGCTGCAAATTTTACAGCTTTGTTACAGCATTGTTCAAGTTCTGATTTTTGTGATGCCTGAAGGTTAGTAAGGATGGCAACACCACAAAGAAGTATGGGGAGGAGATAAGCAGTGTCAAGTGTAGCTTTAGTTGCATTGGTGAGAATATTTTTGCTCTATAAAGCAATTTTGTATATACAGGTCAATGACTAACTATGAAAACATTCTCATGCTATGAGCAGTGACTTCAATTCTTGCAATACCAAGAGAGAGGACTTTACATTTTGTTTTTTCATGGGAGAGGGATTTGAGGAAAAAAGTAGTTTTTTTTTTTGTTTCGTTTTTTTTTTGTGTTGTTTAGAATTGCGTTGTGATTTACAAAGCCATGTTTCATTTGCTGTTAATCCTTCCTCAGTAATTTTTGAAGGTGTGACATGTTATCAAATGTGCAAATGAATGTGGAATCATCTGTGTTCTGTATAAGGGAAGTCTGTTGTGTGGATGGGTGGAGGGTGTTGGTAAAAATGTTAGAGAGAAGAAAACCAAGGATAGTGCCTTGTGGTACACCAGTGGTGACTGGAAGGTATATAGAGAAGAGAAGGTGGAGTGCCATTTTACTGACTGATACTTATTGGATAGGTAGCTTTTGAACCATAAAAGGGTGGGCTGAGAGAAACTTAATGAGATCATGTGAATTAGAAATTGGCTGTGCCAAACTGTGTTGAAGGCTTTAGACAAGTCTAGAAATAAGGATGAGACTGGTTGGCAACTATTTCCAGTTTTATAGGCAGTATCCATATAAATTAGAAGTGCAGTGTTAGTATTATGGGAAGGACAGAAGCCATGTTGTGTGGGGATAGAAGTTATTTCTGCAGGAGATAGTTTAGTAATTGTTTTTAATACATTTTCAAGTATTTTAGAGAGAGGCAGTAAGATTGCTATAGGTCTAAAGTTAGTAATGTCAGGTGAATTTCTTCCTTAGAGCAGAGGGATAATGTGCCATTTTTTCCAGGGACAGGAAACATGAAATTCCAGAATTGATCTATATGTAAGGACTGAGAAAGGGTGGACAATGCTATTATCTGCTATTTTAAGGTACTTGCTTGGAAGGTCAGCAGTTAAAGTAGAGTATAGTTTGAGTTTGTTTAGGAGTAGTTTTATATAGAATGTGGGCACTGGTCTCAAGGTGAAAATGGATGTGGTGATACATGGCTGCTGGGCAGGGTTAGGACTAGATTTTGGGTAATCCTTGGTCAAGATGCTATACTATTTATCAAACAAGTTGAATTGTTTGTGGTTAGGAGTGGTGAGTTATTAGGAGAAGGGTTAGAATTTAATTTTTGGACAGGATGCAAGATTTCTTTAATGTTTTCTGACTTCATTTATTTGCTTTTTATTATGATTATGAAGCATTTTGAAGTTTTCAAGATATTATGGTGCTTTATATTTTTGCCATTTTTTTCCGTGTTTTTTCTTTATCTCGTAGTCTACTCTTTTTGGATAGCCAAATTATATTATTTGTTTATAGTCTTCCTTCTGAGGTAAAAGGCTGTTCAGGATATTCAAGAAAGTTGTACTCAATTTATTTACTGCATGAAATAAAAGTTGAAAAGTATTGATGTTTCGAGTGATGAGTTATTGGGAGAGGGGTTAAGGTTGAATTTATTGCCAAGATGCATGATTTCTTTAATGACTATCCAGAGAGTTTTACGGTTGTGTTTATTATTATTCTGAAAGTTATTACAGTATTGTTTTTTGTCTTCATTAATTTGCTTTTAGTACGATTGCTAGCCATTCTGATGTTTTTCAAGATATTGTTTTCCTATTTTTACAATTCTTTCCTTGATTTTTCTCTATCCTTCATTAGCATTCTACTCCTTTTTAGATAGTCAAATTGCATTGTTTGTTTTAGTCTCTTCCATCTAGAAGGTGCAAGGCTATTCAGCTTATTCGGGAAAGTTGTACTGAATTTATTTACAGTATCATCTAAGGGGAGGGTTTTAGGAAGTTTCAGATAATAGATGACAGAGTAGTAATGAACATTTCTTGGTTAAACTTGGAAAAATTGTGTGCTGTTTTATAAACATGCTGTTTAAACAGATATGTCAGATGCCTGGTGGTTTAATTTCTCCAAGTCTTTTAGGCGTCTAATACCATGACAGGAATGGACCTCATTCCTAAGTCAAAGTATGATTAAAGTTTGTGAAATTAGCATTGTTTCAATCTTTGATGTTAGCCAAAAGTGCTCTTCGCAGCACCCACAATATGCCCAGAAATGACTCTATCTGCAATTCATATGGATTTATATCCATCAGTAGCTTGTCTATATATGTCTGTAAATGATTTTTTTATGAGACCCATTACTCTTACGACAAGTGGAAATGTCTGGGTACCATTCTTCCCCATTGCCCTCATTTCTGCCTACAAATCCTGGTAATTTATGACATTGTCTCTGTATGTAAGACACTGTAATCACTGGTGTAGTAATTTTAATAATTAAAATTACATTTGTCTTCTTTTCGTGGGCTACTATATCTGGTTCTCACATTTATTTTTTTGAACTGCTGGTAATGAGTAATCCCATTTGATATAAACTTCATCATTCTCTATAATGCTTTGTGGATCATGTTTCTAATCCTTCTGAGCCACATCAATACTGTAATGTTTGCACAATTCCAAGTGCAACAGCCTTGCCACATTATTATATCTTTCAGTATACAGGCCGTCTGCCATTAAGGTATCACATTCAGCAACTAGAGGTGTGACTGTTTCCAGTTCTGTTTTACAGAACGTATATTTATCTGTTTCTCCCACATATTCAATGGACATTATAAACTAACGTGTATATAGTCCACCATCCAGGTCCACAGCTATTAACCTTTAGTCTTTTGCATTAAATAAGCTTCTCCTTAATCATTCCTGCATCAGATCCTTATCAACAGGAGGCTTATCCAGGAGTTTTCTGTACTTGCAACTATACGTATCCCTTTTCTGCACTTCTTGCATTCTAATCTGATCCTTCTCCTTATATCCTTTCTTTTGCTTTTTTGACACATTCAGTCACTGCCTGATTTTTGTCTACTTCTGGTTTTGTTTCCATTTTCACTTGAAACAGATACATTTCTGTTAAACTAAGCAGGGAAGTAATCTTAGATTTTTTTTCTTCATGTTTCAAAACTATGTTTGAACCTGATGAGGTCTGTAGATATGTACGCAGTCCTACAACTGTAGATCTATAAGTGTAACCAATTTTGAGAAGGCCCATATCTCCTTCAGAATGAGGAATTTATAATTTTGGTATACGCTGATTTTTATATATCATTTAATACATGTGGAGCATTTTATTTGTTTTCCTGACCAAATGATCCAATACGTTTTTGGGACATGTCAATAACTTCAAAACTTCAAACAGTTAGAACAGGAAATAAAATTGGTTTATAGCTTGGACTTTGTTCCTAGATGTTAGGGTTGTATTCTGTATTAATTTTGATCTTCCAAAATATTCCTTACTGAGTTTTGTTCAGATTTGTTTATGTTTTATTGTCAATCGTTCATCAGTTCCCAATATTTATACACCCGCTCCAACTCAAGTTATTTGATATCACATTCCTGTCCAAGACTGATATTTTGTTGGTGTTGCAGCAGACCTCCTTTAAATGTTGCTTTGCATATGTATCAAGTCCAAATGACATTTTTATATCATCTGAGAAAGTTTTGACCACTTCCAGTTGTTCTTTTAGCTCCTCATCAGATGAACTATACAGTTTTAAATCATCCTCAAAAAGAAGATGAAAAGTCTTTACATGTTGCTGTTGTTGTCTAAGAGCCAGATTGTAACCATGACCTAATCTGACCCTGAAATTGCCTCACTATTCAGTTCCTTCTTCACATCTTCCATTGCTGACCTAACCAAGACTTTTAACAACCCACCCTCCCATATCAATCTTTTTCTCCCTTCCCACCCTCACCCCACTTTTGAATTTAAACCTGTTCCTACCAACCTAATAAGGAAACTTCTCTATAAACTCAAACATTGCTCAATTGCTCAAATGCTCCTGATAACATCCCTTCCTCCTTCCTAAAGATAGCTTCTGACTCCATTGCTATACCCATCAGCATCCTAATAAACAGGTCTCTACATGAATCCTATGTACCCAAACTCTGGCGTTCTGCTTTCATTCTTCCACTTCACAAAGGTGGCAAGAACTGTAATGTCTCTAATTTCCATCCCATTGCCATCCTCTATTTCCAAAGTCCTAGAAAAGTGTATACACCTGCAACGCTTGCCTTTCCTTACTGAACAATTGCTCTCCCCCACCCAACACGGCTTCCGCCTTGGACACAGTACCACCACTGCCCTTCTCTCTTTCCTTCATTCTGTGAACTATGCCCGTGACTCCAGCAATTTAGTCTCATCTGTTCTACTAGATCTATCTAAAGCCTTTGACACCATCTCCCACTCCCTCCTTCTAAACCATCCCTCTAATCTCAACCTTAGCCAAAATGCTCTTTCCTGGTTCACTAGCTACCTCTCAAACAGGTCCCAAGCTGTGAAATGGGGCCAAGCTACATCTACCTTCCTTCCTACACCTACTGGAGTACCTCAAGGTTCCATTCTTGGCCCATTACTATTCAACATCTTTATTAATGACTTCCATAAAGCCATCCCCAACACCACAATTGTTCAATACGCTGACGATTCCACTCTTATCTGCCATGCCCCTAACCAAACAGAACTCCAAGCTTTTACCCAAACTGCATTTTCTACCACTGAAAACTGGATGTTCCAAAATCACCTCTCACTTAATGCCAACAAAACTAAGATCCTCCTCTTTCCACCCTCCAAATCCTCACCACTAGACAAACACTCCTTTCGTATTACCAGCCTTTCCAACTCCACTATTGAAATAGTAACCTCCACCAAACTTCTTGGTGTCATAACTGATGACCAGCTGAAATTCAATAATCATATCCAGCTAAACATCAAAAAACCACACATAAAACTTGGCTTATTGTACAGAAATAACCACTTTCTGTCTCCTTCCACTAGGCTAACCCTCGCCTCTACTTACCTCCTTCCCTCTCTACTTTATGGTGCTCCTCTGCTCACTAATCTATCATCCAGTCTCACCTCCAAACTGGAACAATGCTATAACAAAATATCCAAATTTGCTACCAATGCCAAGTCCATCACTCATCACTGCTCCCCCCTCCACTCTCTAAACTGGCTTGGATTCCCTAATCAACTTACCTTTCTCCAGCTCTCCATTGCCTATAAACTACTGCTCCATCCAACCAACTGTCCTGCTCTTTCAAGCATTCTTCTACCCTATAACCCCCCTAGACCCCTTAGATCTTCTCACCAAAACCTGATCACTGTACAAAAACCTAAGCGCCCAGCTGGCCAAATGCTTTTATCTTTCACCCTTGCTAAAAAATGGAATGCCCTACCCACCTCTCTAAGATCCTGCAATAACCTAGATAACATCAAAGGCCTACTTCATTCTCACCTCTATATTAATAAAATTTGCAACTGCACTCTTCAACCTACACCTTTCAAATCATCCTCCTTCTTCTCTCCTGGCTAACCTCCATTCTCAATTAAACTCTCCTTCGCCTCTCCTAAAATACTAGTTGTATAAGCTACTCATATATTATCTTTACTAGATGAATTAGTTACTAAGTCACCCTAGGCTGACCATCTTTTTCTCCTCTTCTCTTCTATATTCCTAATTGCATGAGCAACTAAATTTATCTCCTCCTGCTTTCTTCATCCCAGAATATTTTACTTCATTTTTCTTTTGTGCTGAAACCTATCTAAATCTGTTAATATTTTGCTATGTTTTGCCATCGGACATTACTATTGTAGACTGTTCATAAAATCCTGTTCATAGCTTCATAGGTTCATAGGTTCATACTAGGCTATCTGCCCTGGGGCAATTATAAGCCTAGCCCGATTCGGTATGGCTTACGCCACCCCTTGATTTGAGTATACTGTGCCCTTTTTAAGGTTTAGTTTACTGTACCTCTGTCTAATAGTGACACGGGAGTAATCCCTGGGACAAACCTACGATCCCCCATCCACCTGTCGAGATTCTTCTTGAAGAGATTCAGTGAGGTGCTCTGCCTCACATGAACTGGAATTCTATTCCAGAGTGAAGGGAGCCTCTGGGTTATGAACCTGTCCCTCCAGCAAGTTCTATTTATTTCTGTGTTGAGGTTGAAGTCCCTCGAGCATGTGGCTCTAAGGGATTTAGATTTACTGAGGTGGAGCATGTCCATTAATTCTGGATTTGACATAGCTTTGTACGTCAGGCATACATTGCCTCAAAGTAGGCAACTGAGTAGAGCTGGAGTTTTTTTAACCAAGCAGCATATGGCATCTGTTTGAGACCCTTGATCCTCTTGGTGAGATACGTTTGGGGTCTTTCTAATTGCTGCAGGTGTCGGGTAAGGTACATCCCAAAAGGGGCATTGTATTCTATGATGAGCCAGATGAGGGATGAATAAAGGGGCACAATTACCTCTCTTGATCTAGATGTGAAACCCTTCGTGATGAGGTGGTCTATGTAGAAGGTCTTTCTAACCACTTTGGCAATGTGGTTTTCAAAGGAGAGATTGCTGTCAACTTGGGTCCCCAGGTCCCTAATAACTTTCTCTGTACTTAATGGGTTTCCGCCTATGTGGTAATTTGTGGGCACATTGTTTTTGCCAAAGGGTATGACTATACATTTTTTGGCATTTAGCTTTAAACCATGGCGCTGGCACCAGTTATCTGTCTCTGTGAGACCTTTTTGAAGGATGTTTGTGTCAGCTGGAGAGTTGATTATGGCGCCCAGTTTGCAGTCGTCTGCGAACTTGGTGAGCCATAGTCCTCCCACATTTGCCTGTACCTCGGAAAAGTATATACCGAACAAGAGTGGTCCCAGGACAGAACCCTGTGGGATGCCACTTGTGACCGGTTTTGAGTCGGACATGGCTCCAGCAACTCTCACTCTGTGGGTTCTGTCTTTGAGCCAGTTTGTGACCCATCTTGTGACACAGGGGTTTATATTTAAGCAGGATAGCTTATCTATGATGCCCGAGTGGGGTATTGTGTCAAATGCCTTTGCAAGGTCCAGATAGGCTGTGTGGACTACCTTCCCTTCATCTATGGCTTTGGTGACTGTTTCGAAGAAGTCAACCAGGTTCAAAAGGCAGGATCTGCCCTTGACAAAGCCGAACTGGGTAGCATCTAGTGCACTCAACTGCACACTTCAACCTACACCTTTCAAACCATCCTCCTCCTTCTCTCCTGGCTAACCTCCATTCTCAATTAAACTCTCCTTCGCCTCTCCTAAAATACTAGTTGTTTCATACTGACTATAAACTCTGTTAATCATTGTAAATTATTGTACTACTGTAGACTGTTCTTAAAATCCTGTTTAATCTTTGTAAATTATTTTTTGTCTGAACTCTTTTGTAATAAATATTGTTGTTTTTGTGGAGCTTTTCTCCCCGGGCCTCCACTGAAAATGGGCCCCAAGCCCAGTGGACCTCCTCGGTAATCAAACTGAAATACATAAATAAATAAGTAGACATCTTAATGGGTTAAGGGCAAGACAAAATAGCAGCGGTGACAGAGTCACCTTAGAATATCCCTCTTTTTAAATTTTATCCCTGGATAATAATGTGTACTTTATCATGGCTTAGTTGAAAAGTGGCTTACCACTGTTTCATGGTCAATGTAATGTAACGGATCAATGTTGGGTGATTCTAAGCACTCCTTTATCCAATAATGTGTGATGCTGTCAAAAGCTTTTTTGTAACCTATCCATTCCATACTTAGATTCTTCCCCATTTTTACAGTTCTCTATTCTGACTTTATGTAACAACAAATTGTCCTTTTTTTCATATTGACTTTCGTTTGTTACACTTTAGTTCTGTTGCCATGATTGAATTTTCTTTTAAATTACTATAAACTCTGTCAGCTTCAATTCCTGAATATAGTTTATACATCATTGGAAGGCAAGTTATTGGTCGACAGTTTTTGGGCAGGTTGCAGGTTTGCTCTTAAGATGTAATACCATTTTTCCTCTTGTTAACCAGGTTAGTATCTGTTTGGGGTGCACATATAAGTACACCCTAATCAGGGCTAAATCCTCCTTTAAAGATATTAATACTTTTAGCCCGAGGTTAGGTACCGCATCAGAGCCTGGGCTCTTCCTAATTTTGTTTCAATTTCTCTGGCCGATACTTCATCCCATTTTATATCCTGTACGTTTGAACCTCTTACTGCTTCTTTTATTTCTTCTATCCATCAGCATCTTTGTTATTTTCTTCAATGTCTTCATAGATATTCTTTCAAAATGTGTCTGTTTCTTCTTTTTTGGTGGTATTTCTATTCCTTTTGCTTTGTTTGCCAATTCTCTAAAAAATATCAATCAATCAATGAACTGCTTACTTTGTACTTTTTCTTTATATTTATCTGCATATCTTCTCTGTTTCCATCTGTGATGGTATCTTTAGTTTATTATTTGCAATAGTGTATGATAGATCCTGGTCTGTTCTAATACTGTGCATGGCTTTTATCACATCTATCTTTCTAAGTGTCTTTGTTGATCTGTTCCTCCTTCTATACTCTTCTAACAGTGACACTTCTTGTCTTAATTGCTTTATAGTTTTCCTGTTAGAAACTTCCATTTCCTTTCATTTATTGCCATGTATTTCTGTGGTATGACTATCTGTTAACTTAGCTGCACAGTAATAAATTATATTTACTTCTATCACCCACATTTCTGTTAACAGTCCTGATTACAGTGTTCATTTGTTTTACCAGACTTCTTACATTTTGGGTCTTGCTGACTTTCTGTAATATATTTTTTATTGATCTTAGTACCTCTATCCATCTCTGTTAAATCAAGTAACTCTTCCCTTTGATCTCTTTCTTCTAAACTAAGGGCACATTTTGTATTCTCAATTTCCTGTGGGCATTCTTCAGAAAGTTCCAGAACATCGTCCTATGATATATTCTCTTCCACTGCATCCTGTGTCATCCATTGTTATTCCATATGGGAACTCATTGGCCTGTCACTCCATAACACTGACTGCATCAGAGTTGTCACTGTTTCCTGCTCCTTCTATTGTTGTACAACTCCAGCTGAACTTTTATACTGGTTTCCTACTGAAGGCTCCAGACTAACTTCATGTGGCAACTGATCAGATGCACTTTTTCCATGTTTATCATCTTAATTTGGGAACTCATTGTTACATTGTTTTGTGACATTTCCAGAGTTGGATTTTCTACACTAAATCCTTCACCTCACAGGTATCCCAGCTTCTATTTGTTTAACTTCTATTTTACTAATCTTTTGTTCTATATACTCCCTTTGCGTTCATATTTTTTGTATTGTAAAATTTTTCATATCTGAGTGCCTTTGCCTGTATTTCTCATCCAATATCTTTGGAAAATTTATTTTTGTACTGATAAGGTTTTTTTTTTTGGAATAAATATTGCACCATATCAAAATTCTCTTTCTTTCCCATACCCATGTTTTTTTTATATCTTTCAAAAATCTGTAGGTTTTGTTCTTTATATTTTCATACTTCTTTAGTCACTCCTTTTCCCAAACAGACAATGGTTTCTTGGTCTATATAATGCTTTTCATGAATCTGTTGCATTAATGAATACAAATTTGCATTTGAAGCTTTTGATAGTTTCTCTTGTGCAAGTAATTTTCTTTGCTCTAATTTCTCTCTGTCTTTTTGTATATCTTCTATTTGGAAATTCTGGGTTTCTTGCATAATATTAACAATATATCATTTCCTTTGTATCCTCAATAGTCCACTTGATTACTTTTATGGCTATTTTTTCGCCTGGTAGTTTTTGTGCTTTTTGTGGACTACTACTTCCTTCTAAAATGGAGGGGGGGGGGGGGCCTTTCCCTGAGCTTGGCCTAACCCCATTGAAGGGATATTTTTGTGTCTTGAGAATTCTACACTGGATTTTTTCCAATCCTGGAAAAAGTGTGCCTACCAGGATGGGGTATGCAGCTAACTTTTTTTATAAATGTTTTAAACATAGTTCTGTCCATTTTTTTCTCCTATATAAAATACAGTCGATGTAACAGTGTCTTCTTGGTGAGATTTTATAAAAACAGGGTGCAGCTCATGAAGGTACTTAACAAGACTTGAGGATAAATTAAATTCTAGCAATCTTACTTCCCATTGCTTCCAGTTTATCATCTCTCCATCCGTCTGGTTGTATGGTTTGGCAGATGATCAATAAGACAGTCAGTCAGTATACCAGAGGTGGTATATTTGCTAGAGCATGATACGAGAATGCAGTCTAATAGTGGATTTGAAGTCTTGTTATAATGTATGAAGCTATTAATTAAGTGTGTGAAACTAAATAAGTTCACACTAGATGTAGGGAAGTTAGAGTTTATGTCCAACCAATGAACATTCACATCACATAGTAGTATCTTTTCTTATGGAATTGTTATGGATAGCTAAGGTAGGATATCTTCCAGTACAGCTATACTGTCACCAGAAGGGATGCAAAGAACAGTAGTACATATTTGTTTATAACTGATTTATTTCAAGAAGGTAAGAAACTCTACTGAATTGAATTTTAGCATTGGCTTGTTGTAAGGGGAACTATGATAGCTGTTAGGAAACATTAAAGCAATACCACCACCTTTCCTCTTAATATGGTTATGACAGATGATATATCCAGGGGGTTTAATTTCAGAGTCATTTATGCTAGGTTTAAGCTACGTTTCATTTACAGGGAGAATATCAGGCTTATGTTGGGTAATCCAGGCATGTAGTTCAGCAAATTGTTTTCTTATGCTTCTAACATTTATGGCAGCAAAAGTCAGATTACTGGGGTTGGGGGCTGACCATTGCAGGGTTAGAATTGTCTTGATGTTCATTGTGATAGGGGGGCAGGATTAGTGTGACTTTCTCCTCCTAGAAGGATCTTAGTATACTGGGGAATTACTGGTACTTGTTTTTGGAGAGTATTCCTCCACTTAATTTTGTTTTGGTTTGAGTTCATACTTGGAGTAAAGATGAGTGTGTGATTTGTGGAGATTATAGGGAAGAGGTATGAATAAGTAGTTGGGACAGAGTTAGAGATATGCTGAAAGCTATTATAGCGTGATGGAAGGATGAGAGCTGGCCCAGTAGCAGGATAAAGCAGAAGATATGCTGAGGAGTAGCATGATAAGTAAAGACATCTGTATGTTACAGTTAGCAGATAGGGGGGATGTACGGATGAAGAAGGAAGAACACGTTATTGCAGGGTGGAAGGATATTTAGTGGTGGGAGAATCTGAAAGCTTATAGAGGATCGGTGGGAAATAAGTATTTTCTTTGAAGGAAGAGAGTTAGGTTGTCCTACTGTCTCCTCTGGAATGTAAGGAACGGAGGGGTTTAAAAGACTAGGATATGCAAATCTAGTTAAAATAGTGAGACGTGAAGGCTTATTTGGGAAAAGTCAAAGATGCAATGCAACAGATAGGTGATAATAGGCAGGGGTATGAATATGAATGAATATAGTGCAAAGCAGTATGGGAGGGAGAAAGGTAGTTGGGGAATGGTATCAAAAGTTTAAATGGAAGCTGGGAATTAGGTAAAAAAGTAATGGGACTGCTTTGGGATAGTAGCAAGGTTGTTTAGTATGGTTAGGGAACAGAATTCACAACTGAAATGTGTATGTAAGAAGCCTAGATCAATAAGGGATCTTTCAGAGCAAAAAAAAAAACATTAAGCAAGGCATGTAAGAGACTATGTAGACAAACACAAGTTCTAGTCTGACATGTTACTTAAATGGATTAAAAAGAGATATTTTCTAGTTTGAAAACTTTGTGACATTTAGTATTATTCATGGTCCTTAGAGAAATACTTTCCAAGCTGTGGTATTGTATTCAGCCATGATTCCTATGAAGGAAGAGGAAAAGGGACAAGGGCATTGCTGCATCTAAAAGAAATGCCATGGCAGATGAGCAATATAACATGGGTGGACTTTCTGATGGCAACTGAGACATGGCAGTACAAAAGAAGCTAATTTTCAGAGTATACAGTATATATATATATATATATATATATATATATATATATATATATATATATATATATGTGTGTGTGTATACACATATATCTATGGGGGTCCCTAATACTGGGCAGGTTTTAAGAGGAACACAAATGATATAATAAAAGAAGGGCATAAGTGTTTTACTATAGATAATTATGGTACACTTCATAGCATTTACAGTAAAGCAATGATCAGCCCAACAGGTCTTCTTTCTTCTTCTTTCAGCTTTTCCCGGTTAGGGGTCACCACAGCAGATCACCTGTCCGCTCATGATTGGCAGTGGAGTTTTAAAGTGTCGAGTTGCCAGCCCAGCGCCCAACCTTCCACAGAAGGCATACACATGCACACACTCATGCCTAGGGCCAATTTAGAGTGTCCAATCCACCTACAGCCTGTCTTTGGGATGTGGGAGGAAACCGGGGCACCTGGACGAAACCCACGCGACCACAAGGAGGACATGCCGACTCCGCACAGAAGGCACCCCAGCCAAGAATCGAACCAGAGAACTTCTTGCTGTGAGGTGGCAATGCTAACTGCTGCACCACCGTTGTCTGAATTAGGCCTTCTGGAGACTGCAGGTATCATAGAATGAGCTAACAGCAGCTGCCAATTTGTAGTTATCGCCACACTTGGTCATCTATAGACCACGGATGCACAATTTTTTCCTCAGAGATATTAATGCTAAATACTAGAGTGTCTTCTGTTTGGAGACATGCGTGAATG